>NW_026932282.1:0-51083 GCF_032062105.1 Saccostrea cuccullata | reverse complement strand
AAAGTTATACTCTTTCCATGTGGAGCAGATATATTGGTGATTACCTCCAACTTTGAAATGGTGGGGCATCAAATGGACCCATTATTATGCGACCTTGTTCATGCAATTTCTTTGTTCAGTTTAGCAAATAATTCATCTTTATGTTCCAATGCTGAAACCATATTTTTGCAAGATATTAAAACCCACCCTGATGGACCATCATAGTTCAATGAGAAACTGAATATAAATCATGTAAAATTTGTAACATTGATTGGAATGAAACCTACATCCAAAATATGGGGAGGCCATGGGTCATTATTGCCTAAGAGGCCTTTATAAACTGGGTGTCAGATTGGGATTGATATCTAATTGATGAAAGACAATGCGAGTCGACCCTTACAGGAGAGCACAAATTCGCCTGGGGGCTAGTGAATTGTAATGGTGGGCAAGTGAAATTTTATCCATTTGCCCGAGGGCAAGTGACTCAAAATTCAAATCAATATGTAAGACAGATATAAAGCTGGTCATAGTGACTTGCATATTGTACTCAATATTTGTCTCTCTTCTTAAAAAATATTTATAAATATAAATACAGTAATATAGTTTATAGTAGGGCAAGCAAAAATTGGGTAGGGCAAGTGTTTAGGTTTTCCAAACAAAACTACATCATACTGTTTATTGAACGCCTAAATCTAAAGTGAATGTCAAATTCTCCCACCAACTGTTGTTGACTGAAGCCCCTAGCCTTATTAGACTGATATACATATAATGCCTTGAACACATTAATTTCTTCAATCTTTAAACACAAGGAGTTGCTTAATTTAATCAGCTAGATATAACTGCATTATAATTTCATCTGCTGGATCCAACTACAATATTAACTTAGCAAGAAATATATAATCATTAATGTTCCAAAATTTTTCCTTGTTGTAAGAGTATGCAGGGATTTATCAGTACCTTCTCATATGCTGAAATTAGGCCCCATGCCAAATTGAAAATATTTTTTTTTATTTAATTTGGAAGTTTTATTCCTGACCCAATTGGTAAACAATGGTTTTACATTTAATTATCTTGAAGAAAAAAAAAAAGCAATATTGTCTGTAATTTTATATATAGATATCCAACTCATTTAAGAAAGTTACAGTTACAACATATGTTTAAAAACATTGCACTAGTGTCGTCATCTTTTAATCCGAATTTCCTTGTTTTTTCTATAAATGGTGATATTGTGTAATTATACCATATAAATAAATTATTTATCCGAGGGTCTTGCTACACGTGCAGGGGTCTGGCCTAAAGCGATTTCATAGTGCCTCTCCTTGAGGAACCATCACTCTCAAGTCAATAACATCGTTCTTGCAAATAATTATAAAACCGACAGAATTTTTCTTATTACTTATCATGCTTATTATTGATATTTAAACATGCATTCATTGAAACAAGAATTGAAAGTAAAATTTTCTTGTTTTACATGACCATTTTTTGAAGAATTAGTCGATAGATTTTAAACAAATTCATACAACATGAATAAACATGATAACTTTACGCTATTTTCATACTTAAATTTCTTCGATTGATAAAATACTTGCCGATGACACTTGATTATTTTTCTTAACACCATTGATTTCGTCTGCACTGAACAAGATGGGAAGTTGAAAAGACCAAGCACATGCGCATCAAAGCTCAAGTATTATTGACCCTAGAACCGTAACGATAGAACCGCATAATTCCGGAAAACGGTTTGCACTTTGTAGCTATTTATAATCTCAAAAAACAAAGCCATAAACGGCCTTCTCAATAACTGTATTTATCTTTTAGGGATAAATCTGACTATTGCTAATTATTACCGCTTATTTGAAATGAAAGTTTTAAAGTTTTACAAGATGTTCAAATGACCTATAAGATCCATAGGCCTCTTGTCGTGTTCTTAAGTGAACGTCTAGCATCGCGTTAATATGCATTTTATCTGTACCCACTGGTCCGCCCTTGTTTTCTTTTTAGGTGTCTGTTGGTTAAGACAAGTCTAGAATCGTTGATGCTTTATCTCTCTGCATTCATATCATATTTTTTATGTCGGATTTCTTTAAAAATGTACAACAAAGGGGACCACTGGTCTCCTTATTTATGTACAATACAATGTGACCTCTGGTCCCCCTTGTGATGTAAAATATAGAGTGGCCTAAGGTCCTCATAATGATCTACAACATAGGGTGACCTCTGACCCCCTATTGATGTATAAGGTGACCTCCGTTTCCCCTTATGATGTACAATATAATCTGACGTCTGCTTTTGTACAGTATAAGGTGACCTATGGTCCCCTTTCTGTTGTACAATATAAAGATGACCATAAGTCTCCATAATGAAATAACATATAAGGTGACCTTTGGTCAACTTATTATTGTACAATATTAGTTTACTTCTCGTCCACACAGTAACGAACGTTAAAACTGAACTGAAGGCTCTGTCTCCCTACTGATGTACAATAAAAGGTGATCTCTGGTCCCCCTACTGCTATCTCCTACTGATGTACAATATAAGGTGTCCTTTCGTCCTCCTAATGTTGTACAATATAAGGTAACCCCTGGCCCCCTACTGTTGTACTATATAAGGTGACCCCTGGTCCCCCTACTTTTGTAAAATATAAGGTGACCCCTGGTCCCCCTACTGATGTTCCCTACTTATGTACAATATGAGGTGACCTCTGTTCCCCCTACTGATGTACATAAAAGGTGTCCTATGGTCCCATTACTGATGTACAATATAAGGTGACCTCTGGTCAACCTACTGGTGTACAAAGTAAGAGACCCCTGGTCCCCCCACTGATGAATAATATAAGGTGTCCTCTGGTCCCCCTACTGATGTCCCCAACTTATGAACAATATAAGATGTACCCTGGTCACCCTACTGTTGTACAATATAAGAAGTCCTATGGTCCCCCTACTGATGTACAATATAAGATTACCCTGGTCCCCCTGCTGATGTATAATATAAGGTGTCCTCTGGTCTCCCTACTGATGTACAATATAAGGCGACCCCTGGTCCCCCTACTCATGTACAATATAAGATGTCCCTAGGTCTCCCTACTGGTGTACAATAAAAGATGTCCCCTGGTTCAACAACTGATGTACAATATAAGGTGTCCTCTGGTCCCCCTACTGATGTACAATATAAGGTGCCCTCTGGTCCCCCTACTGATGTACAAAATAAGGTGACCCCTAGTCCCCCTACCAATGTACGATATATGGTGTCCTCTGGTCCCCCTACTGTTATACAATATAAGGTTACCTCTAGTCCCCCTATTGATATAGAATATAAGGTGACCTCTAGTCCCCCTACTGATGTCCCCTACTAAAAGGTGCCCTCTGGTCCCCTTATTGATCTAAAGTGTAATATTAGGTGTCCTCTGGTCCCCCTACTGATGTACAATATAAAGTGTCCTCTGGTCCCCCTACTGATGTACAGTATAAGGTGCCCTCTGGTCCCCCTACTGATGTACATTATAAGGTGTCATCTAGTCCCCCTACTGATGTACAATATAAGGTGACCCCTGGTCCCCCTACCAATGTACGATATATGGTGTCCTCTTTTCCCCCTACTGATGTACAATATAAGGTTACCTCTGGTCCCCCTATTGATATACAATATAAGGTAACCTCTAGTCCCCCTACTGATGTACAATATAAGGTGCCCTCTGGTCCCCCTATTGATCTAAAGTGTAATATTAGGTGTCCTCTGGTTCCCCTACTGATGTACAATATAAGGTGCCCTCTGGTCCCCCTATTGATCTAAAGTGTAATATTAGGTGTCCTCTGGTTCCCGTACTGATGTACAATATAAGGTGACCTCTGGTCCCCCTTCTTATGTACAATAAAAGGTGACCTCTGCTCCCCCTTCTGATTTCCCCTACTGATGTACAAAATAAGGTGACATCTAGTCCCCCTACTATAGCTAATGTACAATATAAGGTTGACTCGAGTCCCCCAACTGATGTACAATATAAGGTTACTCCTGGTCCCCCTAATGATATACAATATTAGGTGACCTCTGGTCCCTCTACTGATGTGCAATATAAGGTGACTCCTGGTCCCCCTACTGATGTACAATATAAGGTTGCCTCTGGTCCCCCAATTGATGTACAATATAAGGTGACTACTGGTCCCCCTACTGATATACAATATAAGGTTACCTCTAGTCCCCCAACTGATGTACAGTATAAGGTGACCTCTGGTCCCCCTACATATGTAGAATTAAAGGTGACCTCTGCTCTACTACTGATGTCCACTACTGAAGTACAGTATAAGGTGCCCTCTGGTCCCGCTACTGATGTACAGAGGTCACCAGGTTGACTCGAGTCCCCCAACTGATGTACAATATAAGGTGACTCCTGGTCTCCCTACTGATATACAATATAAGGTTACCTCTAGTCCCCCAACTTATGTACAGTATAAGGTGACCTCTGGCCCCCCTATAAATGTAGAATTAAAGGTAACTTCTGCTCTCCTACTGATGTCCACTACTGATGTACAGTATAAGGTGACCTCTGGTCCCCCTACTGATGTAAAATAAAAGGTGACTCCTGGTCCCCCTTCTGATGTACAATATAAGGTTGCCTCTGGTCCCCCAACTGATGCACAAGATAAGGTGACTCCTGGTCCCCCTACTGATATGCAATATAAGGTAACCTCTAGTCCCCCAAATGATGTACAGTATAAAGTGACCTCTGGTCCCCCTAAAAATGTAGAATTAAAGGTAACCTCTGCTCTCCTTCTGATGTCCACTACTGATGTACAGTATAAGGTGACCTCTGGTCCCCCTGCTGATGTACGGTGACCTACTGATGTACAATATAAGGTGACCTTTGGTCCCCTTACTGATGTACAATATAAGGTGACCTCTGGTCCCCAAACTGATGTGCAATATAAGGTGATTCCTGGTCCCCTTATTGATGTAGGATATAAGGTGACCTCTGGTCCCACTAATGATGTACAATATAAGCTGTTCTCTGGTCCCCTTACTGTTGTCCCCTACTGATGTACAATATAAGGTGACCTCTGGTCCCCCTACATATGTAGAATTAAAGGTGACCTCTGCTCACCCTACTGATGTACAGTATTAGGTGACCTCTGGTCCCCCTACTGATGTACAATTTAAGGTGACCTCTGGTCCCCCTACTACAGCTGATGTACAATATAAGGTTGCCTCTGGTCCCCCAAATGATGTACAATATAAAGTGACTCCTGGTCCCCCTATTGATGTACAATTTAAGGTAACCTCTGGTCCCCCTACTGCTATACAATATAAGGTGACCTCTGGTCCTCCTTCTTTGTACAATATAAGGTGACCTCTGCTCTCCTACTGATGTCCCCTACTGTTGTACAGTATAAGGTGACCTCTGGTCCCCCCACTGACGTACAATTTAAGGTGACCTCTGGTCCCCCTACATATGTAGAATTAAAGGTGACCTCTGGTCCCCTACTGATGTAGAATATAAGGTGTTCTCTGGCCCCCTTTCTGTTGTCCCCTACTTATGTACAATATAAGGTGTCTTCTGGTCCCCCTACATATGTAGAATTCAAAATGCCCTCTAGTCCCCCTACTGATGTACAGTATAAGGTGCCCTCTGGTCCCCCTACTGATGTACCCTTCTGATGTACAGTATATGGTGACTTTTGGTCAACCTAATGATGTATTATATAAGGTGACACACTGGTCCTCTTACTGATGTACAATATTAGGTGTCCTCTGGCCCTCCTACTGATGTACAAATAAGGTGTCCTCTTGTTCCCCTACTGATGTACAGTTTAAGGTGACCTCTGGTCCACCTACTTATGTACTATATAAGGTGACCTTTGCTCTCCCTACTGATGTCCCCCTACTGATGTACAATATAAGGTGACCTCTGGTCCTCCTACTGATGAACAATATTACTTGTTCTCTGGTCACCTTACAGTTGTCCCCTACTGATGTGTACTATAACGTTACATGGAATAATATCATAGGAAGACCACAGGTCACCTAACGTAATCCATAAATGTTAAACGCTTATATATCATATATCGCATAAAATTGCAGTTAATGTTGCTCAGCACCCACCCTCCACCCCCTCTATCTTTTCTAATACCCATCAGATGGTTATTCCTTTTAAAAAGTTGTTTGTTTTACACTTTAAAAGCTTCACAGTATTACGATTTATTCTATTTTCACTTTACGTATGCAACGCACTACATTCTGTAGCGGAGTAAAAAGGCCCGATAGTCGTGAACTGAGCAGGGGACCTCAGGTCCTAGTTCAGCGTACGTTTTATCCTTCTGCGCTTCGGATGCTGAATCTGACCTACACTTTCCGGTTGAGTGAACAGGTTAATGTTTTTGGTGCAGGTCTCATTTCCGAGTAACTAGAAGTCCTATGTTGACCAAACTTGCATTGATGATACATCTAAGGATGTACACTACCAGACTTGCTTCGGATGCTGAATCTGACCTACATTTTCCGGTTGAGTAAACAGGTTAATGTTTTTGGTGCAGGTCTCATTTCCAAGGAACTATAAGTCCTATGTTGACCAAACTTGCATGTATGGTACATCTTAGGATGCATACTACCAGACTTGCCTCAGATGCTGAATCTGGCCTAATTTTTTTGGATGGGTGAACAGGTTAAAGTTTTTGGTGCAGGTTTCATTTCCAAGTTACAATGAGCCTAATAATGACTAAACTTGCATGGATGATACATCTTAAGATGCATACTACCAGACTTGCTTCGGATGCTGAATCTGACCTACATTTTCTGGATGAGTGAACAGGTTAAAGTTTTTGATACAGGATTCATTTCCAAGTAACTTTGAGCTCTTTAATGACCAAACTTGCATGGATGATACATCTAAGGTTGCATTCTACCAGGCTGGCTTCAGATGCTGAATCTGACCTACATTTTTTTCTGGATGAGTGAAGAGGAGAAATTTTTATGCAAGTTTCATTTCTAAGTAACTATTAGCCCTATGTTTTGCAAACTCGCATGGATGATACATCTTAGGATGCATATTAATGGACTTGCTACGAATGCTGAATTTTACATACATTTTCCAGATAATGGACCAGGTAAAAGTTATGGGTGCAGGTCTATTACCAAAAACCTATAAGGCTTAAATAAACCAAACTTGCCCAAATGATGCATCAAGGGATGAAAACTCTTAAACTTGCTTCAGATGCTGGATTTTGATCACATTTTCGTGATGAAGAACTAGTTTGAAGTTTTTATATAGGTCTATTCCAAAGTATCAGATCAAAATTGCATAAATTTTGCATTTTGGGATGTACACTTTTTGTTGGGTAATTGTGTGGCTTTGCCTTACTTAAAGACAACATTCGTTGAGGTGAGCTCTGTAATCTCTGATTACCTATGTTTGTTGTTAAAAAACGCTCATTGATCGCCTTTGTTAGTAGGAAAAAGGGTCTAGTTGGTATAAAAAAAAATCAGCAAAAAATCTTAAGGATCTATGTTAAGACAAATTTCTTAAATTTGCAGTTTGATAAATAACCTTTTAGATTTTGCTCGGGATTTGCATTTTGGTATGACTGAAGGAAGACAACTCCAAAATAGTCAACGTCATAAATCCAGGCAACAAAAGAATGCACAGGGATGGAACCAGTTGCGTAGGTATATGGTACCTCCTATCGACAGGTCACATCCTCCATCATGAACCTATGGTTGGATCAAGTGAACATGGACAACGGAACACTCCTAAGTCAAAAGTATGGTAAAATAGCAATAAAACTTTATTTCCTTACTTATGTTGCATTATATACTTATCGTTTGCATGAACTGTTTATGTCTCCCAGTTGATTCGATACACAAGAGCATGCTCTACATACGATCATTTTTTTAAAACGTAAGAAATAAACCAAAAGTTAAAGAAACAATGATATCAACAGTCTCCTTTACAGTCATTATTTCGCTACGATTGATACAATGACTATCAGCAATATTATTACAATCTATCATTAGGTCATTAAGTCAAATGCTGACTGATGTTTGGCCATTATTTACACACAGATATTTCTAGATTTTTCATTTGCCCTGTCAGCTAGGACAAGAAGCACATAGCGGTTGTGACCTTTCGGCAAGGGATGCTTATCTTCTATGGCAGCTGATCCTGTCTCTGATTTTTGGAGATCCGTGTTTGTATTGTTTAAATGGACTTTGAGCTTAAAAACTGTTCATACTCTCCAGATATTTCTCGAATTATGATATATTTTTCATTCATTATTTTATCCAGGTTCCTGTACTACATGTACGCTAGAGTTATCCTCCGCTTATCGAGAATAAAATAAAAACCAACAGTAGCAACTGAGACCCAATCTAATGGAAAATAACAAAAAAGAAATACCGGTAGACTAGGATTATATTTTTGAATTTACATATGTATTTGTATGCGTCAGCAACCTCAAAATTAATTGGTATCTTCCTTAGACCATAGGGGAGTTATTGTGTAAAATTAGATGTAGTTTTTGAAGAAAAAGTATTCCAATAAAGTCCAACACCTTGAATAGTTCGTAAGTTGTATGCGCAAGGGAAATTTGAAATAAAATTTGAAACCCCACCATTTTTATGAAGTGAAATATGAGGAGATATCGAACAATATTCGAGCTCAAAAGTCCATTAAACATTACATAATAGGAGCGGAGCAAACAAGGACCTCCAAAACATCATAGGTTGGATCAGGTGCCATTGAGAAGTGAGGATCCTCTGTCGTCCGGTCACACCCGCCGTGTACTTGATCCTTATCATGACCGGGGAATAACGGAAAAATCCATGGACAAAATGGCCTAACAATCTGTTTGTTAAAATTCATTCAGCATTTGACTTAATGATTAATTGAATATGCTGACAAGGTCCTTGTATCGACCATAGAACTTATGAAATGATGACATTAAACGAGACTGTTCATATATTTGCTTCCTCAACTTAGTTCTCAATAAATTACCTCATTTTAGAAATTGTTAAATCGTATAACATGCTCTTCCGTAACGAGTCAACCGAGAGATATATAAATTCCGTATGCAGGTGATGATGGTATACTGCTGCATAAGTAAGGGAAGTTGATGATTGAAATGATAGTCAACACGTTTATCATAAAGCTTTGTTGTTAGATAACCATTGATCTCTTTTTGTAGTTCAAAAATTCAAATTTGAAACAATTGTGTAAGACCTTTGTGGTATCTTTTATTTCAAGCTCACCGTGATATATCGTGTCGACATAAGAATGGAAATAACTATAATTGTTAATTGACAATACGTCGTCAATATATCTAATTGTGGAGTTGAAGACACGCTTACGTGTAAAATACTAGTACGTGTAAAATACGTAGATATCTGTGAAGCATTATAATATTTTATATCCATTGAATCTTTAGATACGTACATATACGTAGTATAGTTTCACAGAGGTAAAATAAAAAGCGGAACGACTCCTTTAACAGGGTGAAAGAAAACAACAGAACCATCTTATGATCGTCACACCTTGAAAATAAATATATATTTAAAAGTGTTATTTTTAAACTATATAACAACGTTTGTGAAAATGTCAATTATTGTTCATATATAATTAACAGTGTATCATCGTTGAAAATTTAATAATTATAAACATCACGATATACAAGAACATATTGCGTTGATAAAACAGTTTGTCGTGAGATAATGGCACGACTTACAGTAATACCTAACAAGAGAGATAAGATTTTCCATTCCAGTTGTGTACATCTATCAGATATAAAGAGTTTTGTCTTCTGTGTACTGGCTCTTGCCTTAATCTGTAAGTTAAACAATTTCTTAAAAATAGATTTGTGGAAGTCCCTTGTAAAATTTATATAAGCAAAGAATCAAACTTTTAAAGAGATTGTCTCATAAGTATTACTGCAAAAGTGTGTTTGCAAAAAATCGAGTATTGTTACAGCGCGTTATGAAATTTTTTTAGAACACTTTGCTGCAATTTATGAGGGATAAGACTGGTACATTCTTCAAGAAATAATAAATCATGCTTATTTTTACATTTTTAACTTTCTGACTTGACTTCAAATGTGATTTTTATTTCAAAATCTATGCATTATCTTTCGTGTAAACTACCTTAATTGGGACAGCCAATGTAACAGCTTCTTGTAAATAAGAGCGTACTTTTTTATATCGTTAATTATAAACTATTGAATTTGGCAAATAAACCCCGAAATGGGTGCACCATAGTTCTTACTTATACTCCTCTAACAATACGTATACACTACACTGTATATACAGGATGATGTCCGAAAACTTTTTTTTAATATTTAGATTTCACTGTTTCTTCTGTTCTGCGAAACAATTTCCTATGTTTTAAAAGACCATTTTAATAATGTACTGTGACAAGAGAATTTGTTTACAATGAAAGATATACAAGTACTTTGCGTGATTAAGGAATTTCTAATGAAACTTTGACGGTGAATCCGCCATGGAATAAGAAATTAGTATTGAGGAAGAAGTCTACGGTCAAAATAGTTTCGACAGGACAGTGAAGTAGTTAAATATTTGATCTCAATGAATTAGACTTTTAATGACGAAGAATTTTATACATGGATTATCTATTGCCGAGTCAATTCAAAATATAGTGTTCCATGTTTTCAGCTACAAGCTACGCTTGTACCATAGCATCAGAGTGTTCGGGGTCATGTGATCTTTCCTCCAACCATTGGGCGTGTATAAACCACGCATGCGTTTGCAGACCAAACGCTGGAAACACGGGAGGTAAGAAATGCGTGTTTAGTTAGCTCATTCGGCCGAGTGACGTTAGCTAGATGTAACTTTCCATTATATTAAAAAACAAAAACTTTGACAGTACACTAAACAAGAGACTGTTGTGACCGCGTTGTAATTATTTCCAGCCTTTTATAACAGCCATTCGGGAGTGTGATTCATACATTTCAAGGGTACACAATTTTGCTTCATCATTTTCTATATCTATTTAGTCCATACTTAAGCAAAATATCAATTTAATATGCTTATATCCCTGTAATCGAAGATTTGGTGGTTTACATTTTAAGTAGCTGTCTGTTCAATGACCATAACTATAGAACTTTAATTTTGGTCACAACATACCGGTATCATTGGGTCGTATTATGGCTGACGTGTTTCATACCAATTGTTATAGTCCTTAATTTTTATACCGAATTTGATTACGGAAGGTTTCGTATACCTGACCAATACTTAAAGTTCATGGCGGGTGTAACAGGACAACAAACTTACAGAGGACGCTTACTTCTCTTAGGCACTTGATTCCATCTCAGGAATTCCCAGGGGTCCTTTTTATGACACATTCGCATACATTTAGATCAATAAAGTGGTGTATTTTTATCCTTTTTCATTGATCAGGGTGCTCTAAGTAAACCTAAAGTTTGCTATAAGTTTTATTTTCCAAAGTTAAATAAATAGCAGGCAGGTCTGCCTCTTAAAATGAGTCATTTAAAAAAAACCTTTAATTTTGTTGATTAGTTTTATGAGAAAAAATGAATTGTATAGTAATGGTTAAAAAGTAAATTGTATAGTAATTATTAAATAAGTTGAAAATATGCACATTATTAATAAGAGATATAACTTATCAAAATGTCTTATTTGGATTAACGTGTTTCTCTGCTGGTCTCTATATTGAGCTTTTATTACTATAAAAGAAGGATTCCTCAATCATCATACTGACAAGAAAAACAGCCTGGAAAAGTTAAATCCAATGGAGATTTTTTGGGCATTTTTTGTAATGTATATCTCAGTTGATTCGATACGCAAGAGCATGCTCTACGTATGAACAATTTCTAAAACGAGGCAAATTATTGACAAGCAAGTTGATGAAACAAGAATATCAACAGCCTCGTTTAAAGTCATCATTTCGTAAATTCTATGGTCGATACAATGACCTTGTCAGCAAATACAATTTATCATTGAGACAAATGCTGACTGACGTCTTTCATACTAATTGTTAGTCCATTATTTATACTAGTGTTGGCAACGAGTACCCGGTTAACCGGTTAACCGTCGAACGATGCGAGTATCGGTTAGTAAAACTGCTATTCGGTTACTCGGATAAAAATATTTTTTTTTCATAGTAAATACTAATAAAATAATTTTTATTTTGTTTTTAAATTGACATCGACACAATTCCCTAAATTAATTACCGTTAGGCTTGCTCTAGTGGGTCGATGTTTTGATTAGTTTTCACAGCGTGTATAACTAATGGCTTTGATTGCCAGGGGGGATACACGTTTTGAAAACCTGAGTTACATGTATAATTATCTAATTTAGACCTGTGTTGGTCAGGTAAACATACTGTCACAAGCTTAAAATGCCGCCGCAAACTTCTAAAGCATGGAAATATTTTAAAAGAACGGCTGACTCAAAATCTGTGAAATGCAAATTATGTGAAACAGAGCTTTCATATACCGGTGGGACTACTAATATGCTTAATCACCTGAGATTGAAGCATAATTCAGAAACAAGCGATCTGCAGGAAACTCCCCCAAAACAACCAGAAATTACAGGGTTTGTAAATTCTCCCCGGTCGCGACACATATCGGGGGCAGATAAAGAACGCGTAACCAGAGCAATTGTAAAAATGGTGATTGACGACTATATGCCACTGAGAATTGTCGAAGGAGAAGGTTTTAGAAACTTGATGTCTATAACTATGCCGGATTATGATATACCTGCTCGGAACACTATAAAATCAAGGATAGAAATGATGTACGGGGAACAAAAGTCTAAACTTTTGGAGAGCTTCGCAGAAATCGAAAGTGTTGCACTCACGACGGACACGTGGACATCAAATACCACAACAAGTTATATTACCGTAACAGAGCATCTTATGTTCTGAGCATTTTATACACTGAATTGACGACGGATTTTCCCGTTATTTCCCGATCATGATAAGGAGCACACGGCGGTTGTGACCAGTCGGCAGGGATGCTCACTCCTCAGTGGCACCTGATTCCACCTCTGATGTTTCGGAGGTCCGTGTTTGCTCTGCTCCTATTTTGTATTGTTTTATGGACTTTGATATTGAATGCTGTTCGTTATCTCCATATCCACCTTGTATTCATTTTAAAGATTTTTTTTTAACTTTGACCATCTCATGCTTGAATTAATTTTGGTTCTATTGTCTGAGTTGTAATGATTAAGAAATTAACAATTTTTATTGAAATATTTTTTTAGACTGTAAATCAAAAGATGACTGCCGATCTTATTGTGGAACCCACCACGAGCACCATTATCATTGTGTCGACGGCAGATGTAGATGTGGTGAACTGGATAATGACAAATAAACAGTTCAAACTCGCACGTGTTTGTGTATATTGAATACAGATTATATTTTCAAACATTTATCATTTATTCCCTGACGCACGTTACTGAAGAATAACTTGTATATAAACAAGATGAACTAACTGAAGAAGTGTTAATGTGTACGTTTTTTATGAACAAGATGTTTCTTAGGTCGAGCAGCTTGACCAAAAAAAAAATTATTCATGAGTCATATACATATAATCTAATCGCACTCATCCAAATTATAGTTAAAGTACTCAATACAAAATATTTTCAAATAATCAACGAAGAATTTACCATTTATTTCACCAAAATCAACAGCTTAAAAACTTACGACTTTTCAATTTTATACACAACCATTCGGATAAAATAAAGTCCAGGCTTTTTTATATCATTGACTGCTGCTTTTTCAAGAAAAGTGGAACTCGTAAATTTACTTACTTGGTCATTTGCAAAATTATTTTAAAACACATTCTGATTGCACACACACGTACTCTGAAGTCACATCAAAAAGATGCTTGAGTTTCTAATTGACAATATCTATGTTGCTTTTTGAGACCAGGTCTTTCAACAATCTATTGGAATTCCCATGGGAACAAATTGCGCTCCGTTATTAGCAGACCAATTTTTATATTCATATGAAGCAGAATTTGTGCAAAATCATATGCGTGAAAAGAAGAAATCACTTGTGGCCTTCAACTCAACATTAAGGTATATCGACGACGTATTGTCAATTAACAATGGTAATTTCCATTCCTATGTCGATACGATATATGCTGGTGAGCTTCAGATAAAAGATACCACAGAGTCTGACACATCTGTTTCGTACTTGGATATTTTACTTGAAAGAGACTTTAATAGTAATCTAACGACCAAGCTCTATAATAAACGTGATGACTTTAACTTTTCTATCGTCAACTTCACTTACTTATGTAGCAATATACCTTCATCACCTGCATAGTGCATACGGTGTTTATATATCGGTATCTCAGTTGATTTGATACGCAAGAGCATGCTCTACGTATTAACAGTTTTTAGAACGAGGAAAATTATTGACAAACAAGTTGTTGAAACAAGAATATCAGCAGTCTCGTTTAAAGGCATCATTTCGTAAGTTCTTTGGTAGATACAATGACCTTGTCAGCAAATACAGTTTATCATTGAGTCAAATGCTGACTGACGTTTTTCATACTAATTGTTAGTCCATCATTTATATTCCCCGGCCGTTGGCCGTAGACGGATGGTAATCGGTGGTAATCCGTGGTGTGCGCGATGCCCAAACATCGGTCCACATCGGTCTAGTAGTCCTTAAAATATCAGTCACATTATCTAGCGATGGGCAACCAATGCGTTTTTTGATAAAAGTGGCGTGGTTGCCGGCCGGAATTACAAAGGCCCAGCAATGCATTGCTAATCATAAAGCGATGTTCCAGTGTAATCGGTCGATGTACTAGTATATTACATCGCTCATACATTGCTGAACATCGTTCGACGTCGGTCGACTATGGGCCAATGTTTGGTCGAACATCGACCGATGATTGACCGATGTCTGTTGCCCACCACTCAACCCCTATGACCTCAGATTCAACGGACACTTGACGATGCTCGGCCATACATCGGCCAATTCTTGAAAGATGTGTTAATGATGGGTTGCTGATGAGGAGCAATGTTGGGCATCGGTGGCGAAATCGCTGATTTTTAACTACAACTTATTTTTTACCGATGACCCCCACCAATTCGTCAAATGGCCTCAGTCACCATCCGATTACTGTAGGTGTCCGGCCAGCAACCACGCCATTTTTATCAAAAAACGCATCGGTTTCTCATCGTATACCCCATCACTGGATAATGCGACTGATACTTTAGTCCATTATTTTTACACTGAATTGACGACGGATTTTTCCGTTATTTCCCGATCATGACAAGGAGCACACGGTAGGTGTGACCGGTCAGCAGTTAAATGCTCACTCCTCCATGGCACCTGATCCCACCTCTGATGTTTTATAGGTCCGTGTTTGCTCTGCTCCCATTTTGTATTGTTTTATGGACTTTGATATTGAATACTGTTCGTTATCTCCATATCTTCATGCAATACAATATTACAAAATTATTTGAAACAAGGAAAGAACTTAAAGACAACATTCGTTGAGGTGAGCTCTGTAATCTCTGATTACCTATGTTTGTTGTTAAAAAACGCTCATTGATCGCCTTTGTTAGTAGGAAAAAGGGTCTAGTTGGTATAAAAAAAAATCAGCAAAAAATCTTAAGGATCTATGTTAAGACAAATTTGCAGTTTGATAAATAACCTTTTAGATTTTGCTCGGGATTTGCATTTTGGTATGACTGAAGGAAGACAACTCCAAAATAGTCAACGTCATAAATCCAGGCAACAAAAGAATGCACAGGGATGGAACCAGTTGCGTAGGTATATGGTACCTCCTATCGACAGGTCACATCCTCCATCATGAACCTATGGTTGGATCAAGTGAACATGGACAACGGAACACTCCTAAGTCAAAAGTATGGTAAAATAGCAATAAAACTTTATTTCCTTACTTATGTTGCATTATATACTTATCGTTTGCATGAACTGTTTATGTCTCCCAGTTGATTCGATTCACAAGAGCATGCTCTACATACGATCATTTTTTTAAAACGTAAGAAATAAACCAAAAGTTAAAGAAACAATGATATCAACAGTCTCCTTTACAGTCATTATTTCGCTACGATTGATACAATGACGATCAGCAATATTATTACAATCTATCATTAGGTCATTAAGTCAAATGCTGACTGATGTTTGGCCATTATTTACACACAGATATTTCTAGATTTTTCATTTGCCCTGTCAGCTAGGACAAGAAGCACATAGCGGTTGTGACCTTTCGGCAAGGGATGCTTATCTTCTATGGCAGCTGATCCTGTCTCTGATTTTTGGAGATCCGTGTTTGTATTGTTTAAATGGACTTTGAGCTTAAAAACTGTTCATACTCTCCAGATATTTCTCGAATTATGATATATTTTTCATTCATTATTTTATCCAGGTTCCTGTACTACATGTACGCTAGAGTTATCCTCCGCTTATCGAGAATAAAATAAAAACCAACAGTAGCAACTGAGACCCAATCTAATGGAAAATAACAAAAAAGAAATACCGGTAGACTAGGATTATATTTTTGAATTTACATATGTATTTGTATGCGTCAGCAACCTCAAAATTAATTGGTATCTTCCTTAGACCATAGGGGAGTTATTGTGTAAAATTAGATGTAGTTTTTGAAGAAAAAGTATTCCAATAAAGTCCAACACCTTGAATAGTTCGTAAGTTGTATGCGCAAGGGAAATTTGAAATAAAATTTGAAACCCCACCATTTTTATGAAGTGAAATATGAGGAGATATCGAACAATATTCGAGCTCAAAAGTCCATTAAACATTACATAATAGGAGCGGAGCAAACAAGGACCTCCAAAACATCATAGGTTGGATCAGGTGCCATTGAGAAGTGAGGATCCTCTGTCGTCCGGTCACACCCGCCGTGTACTTGATCCTTATCATGACCGGGGAATAACGGAAAAATCCATGGACAAAATGGCCTAACAATCTGTTTGTTAAAATTCATTCAGCATTTGACTTAATGATTAATTGAATATGCTGACAAGGTCCTTGTATCGACCATAGAACTTATGAAATGATGACATTAAACGAGACTGTTCATATATTTGCTTCCTCAACTTAGTTCTCAATAAATTACCTCATTTTAGAAATTGTTAAATCGTATAACATGCTCTTCCGTAACGAGTCAACCGAGAGATATATAAATTCCGTATGCAGGTGATGATGGTATACTGCTGCATAAGTAAGGGAAGTTGATGATTGAAATGATAGTCAACACGTTTATCATAAAGCTTTGTTGTTAGATAACCATTGATCTCTTTTTGTAGTTCAAAAATTCAAATTTGAAACAATTGTGTAAGACCTTTGTGGTATCTTTTATTTCAAGCTCACCGTGATATATCGTGTCGACATAAGAATGGAAATAACTATAATTGTTAATTGACAATACGTCGTCAATATATCTAATTGTGGAGTTGAAGACACGCTTACGTGTAAAATACTAGTACGTGTAAAATACGTAGATATCTGTGAAGCATTATAATATTTTATATCCATTGAATCTTTAGATACGTACATATACGTAGTATAGTTTCACAGAGGTAAAATAAAAAGCGGAACGACTCCTTTAACAGGGTGAAAGAAAACAACAGAACCATCTTATGATCGTCACACCTTGAAAATAAATATATATTTAAAAGTGTTATTTTTAAACTATATAAAAACGTTTGTGAAAATGTCAATTATTGTTCATATATAATTAACAGTGTATCATCGTTGAAAATTTAATAATTATAAACATCACGATATACAAGAACATATTGCGTTGATAAAACAGTTTGTCGTGAGATAATGGCACGACTTACAGTAATACCTAACAAGAGAGATAAGATTTTCCATTCCAGTTGTGTACATCTATCAGATATGAAGAGTTTTGTCTTCTGTGTACTGGCTCTTGCCTTAATCTGTAAGTTAAACAATTTCTTAAAAATAGATTTGTGGAAGTCCCTTGTAAAATTTATATAAGCAAAGAATCAAACTTTTAAAGAGATTGTCTCATAAGTATTACTGCAAAAGTGTGTTTGCAAAAAATCGAGTATTGTTACAGCGCGTTATGAAATTTTTTTAGAACACTTTGCTGCAATTTATGAGGGATAAGACTGGTACATTCTTCAAGAAATAATAAATCATGCTTATTTTTACATTTTTAACTTTCTGACTTGACTTCAAATGTGATTTTTATTTCAAAATCTATGCATTATCTTTCGTGTAAACTACCTTAATTGGGACAGCCAATGTAACAGCTTCTTGTAAATAAGAGCGTACTTTTTTATATCGTTAATTATAAACTATTGAATTTGGCAAATAAACCCCGAAATGGGTGCACCATAGTTCTTACTTATACTCCTCTAACAATACGTATACACTACACTGTATATACAGGATGATGTCCGAAAACTTTTTTTTAATATTTAGATTTCACTGTTTCTTCTGTTCTGCGAAACAATTTCCTATGTTTTAAAAGACCATTTTAATAATGTACCTTGACAAGAGAATTTGTTTACAATGAAAGATATACAAGTACTTTGCGTGATTAAGGAATTTCTAATGAAACTTTGACGGTGAATCCGCCATGGAATAAGAAATTAGTATTGAGGAAGAAGTCTACGGTCAAAATAGTTTCGACAGGACAGTGAAGTAGTTAAATATTTGATCTCAATGAATTAGACTTTTAATGACGAAGAATTTTATACATGGATTATCTATTGCCGAGTCAATTCAAAATATAGTGTTCCATGTTTTCAGCTACAAGCTACGCTTGTACCATAGCATCAGAGTGTTCGGGGTCATGTGATCTTTCCTCCAACCATTGGGCGTGTATAAACCACGCATGCGTTTGCAGACCAAACGCTGGAAACACGGGAGGTAAGAAATGCGTGTTTAGTTAGCTCATTCGGCCGAGTGACGTTAGCTAGATGTAACTTTCCATTATATTAAAAAACAAAAACTTTGACAGTACACTAAACAAGAGACTGTTGTGACCGCGTTGTAATTATTTCCAGCCTTTTATAACAGCCATTCGGGAGTGTGATTCATACATTTCAAGGGTACACAATTTTGCTTCATCATTTTCTATATCTATTTAGTCCATACTTAAGCAAAATATCAATTTAATATGCTTATATCCCTGTAATCGAAGATTTGGTGGTTTACATTTTAAGTAGCTGTCTGTTCAATGACCATAACTATAGAACTTTAATTTTGGTCACAACATACCGGTATCATTGGGTCGTATTATGGCTGACGTGTTTCATACCAATTGTTATAGTCCTTAATTTTTATACCGAATTTGATTACGGAAGGTTTCGTATACCTGACCAATACTTAAAGTTCATGGCGGGTGTAACAGGACAACAAACTTACAGAGGACGCTTACTTCTCTTAGGCACTTGATTCCATCTCAGGAATTCCCAGGGGTCCTTTTTATGACACATTCGCATACATTTAGATCAATAAAGTGGTGTATTTTTATCCTTTTTCATTGATCAGGGTGCTCTAAGTAAACCTAAAGTTTGCTATAAGTTTTATTTTCCAAAGTTAAATAAATAGCAGGCAGGTCTGCCTCTTAAAATGAGTCATTTAAAAAAAACCTTTAATTTTGTTGATTAGTTTTATGAGAAAAAATGAATTGTATAGTAATGGTTAAAAAGTAAATTGTATAGTAATTATTAAATAAGTTGAAAATATGCACATTATTAATAAGAGATATAACTTATCAAAATGTCTTATTTGGATTAACGTGTTTCTCTGCTGGTCTCTATATTGAGCTTTTATTACTATAAAGGAAGGATTCCTCAATCATCATACTGACAAGAAAAACAGCCTGGAAAAGTTAAATCCAATGGAGATTTTTTGGGCATTTTTTGTAATGTATATCTCAGTTGATTCGATACGCAAGAGCATGCTCTACGTATGAACAATTTCTAAAACGAGGCAAATTATTGACATGCAAGTTGATGAAACAAGAATATCAACAGCCTTGTTTAAAGTCATCATTTCGTAAATTCTATGGTCGATACAATGACCTTGTCAGCAAATACAATTTATCATTGAGACAAATGCTGACTGACGTCTTTCATACTAATTGTTAGTCCATTATTTATACTAGTGTTGGCAACGAGTACCCGGTTAACCGGTTAACCGTCGAACGATGCGAGTATCGGTTAGTAAAACTGCTATTCGGTTACTCGGATAAAAATATTTTTTTTCATAGTAAATACTAATAAAATAATTTTTATTTTGTTTTTAAATTGACATCGACACAATTCCCTAAATTAATTACCGTTAGGCTTGCTCTAGTGGGTCGATGTTTTGATTAGTTTTCACAGCGTGTATAACTAATGGCTTTGATTGCCAGGGGGGATACACGTTTTGAAAACCTGAGTTACATGTATAATTATCTAATTTAGACCTGTGTTGGTCAGGTAAACATACTGTCACAAGCTTAAAATGCCGCCGCAAACTTCTAAAGCATGGAAATATTTTAAAAGAACGGCTGACTCAAAATCTGTGAAATGCAAATTATGTGAAACAGAGCTTTCATATACCGGTGGGACTACTAATATGCTTAATCACCTGAGATTGAAGCATAATTCAGAAACAAGCGATCTGCAGGAAACTCCCCCAAAACAACCAGAAATTACAGGGTTTGTAAATTCTCCCCGGTCGCGACACATATCGGGGGCAGATAAAGAACGCGTAACCAGAGCAATTGTAAAAATGGTGATTGACGACTATATGCCACTGAGAATTGTCGAAGGAGAAGGTTTTAGAAACTTGATGTCTATAACTATGCCGGATTATGATATACCTGCTCGGAACACTATAAAATCAAGGATAGAAATGATGTACGGGGAACAAAAGTCTAAACTTTTGGAGAGCTTCGCAGAAATCGAAAGTGTTGCACTCACGACGGACACGTGGACATCAAATACCACAACAAGTTATATTACCGTAACAGAGCATCTTATGTTCTGAGCATTTTATACACTGAATTGACGACGGATTTTCCCGTTATTTCCCGATCATGATAAGGAGCACACGGCGGTTGTGACCAGTCGGCAGGGATGCTCACTCCTCCGTGGCACCTGATTCCACCTCTGATGTTTCGGAGGTCCGTGTTTGCTCTGCTCCTATTTTGTATTGTTTTATGGACTTTGATATTGAATGCTGTTCGTTATCTCCATATCCACCTTGTATTCATTTTAAAGATTTTTTTTTAACTTTGACCATCTCATGCTTGAATTAATTTTGGTTCTATTGTCTGAGTTGTAATGATTAAGAAATTAACAATTTTTATTGAAATATTTTTTTAGACTGTAAATCAAAAGATGACTGCCGATCTTATTGTGGAACCCACCACGAGCACCATTATCATTGTGTCGACGGCAGATGTAGATGTGGTGAACTGGATAATGACAAATAAACAGTTCAAACTCGCACGTGTTTGTGTATATTGAATACAGATTATATTTTCAAACATTTATCATTTATTCCCTGACGCACGTTACTGAAGAATAACTTGTATATAAACAAGATGAACTAACTGAAGAAGTGTTAATGTGTACGTTTTTTATGAACAAGATGTTTCTTAGGTCGAGCAGCTTGACCAAAAAAAAAAATATTCATGAGTCATATACATATAATCTAATCGCACTCATCCAAATTATAGTTAAAGTACTCAATACAAAATATTTTCAAATAATCAACGAAGAATTTACCATTTATTTCACCAAAATCAACAGCTTAAAAACTTACGACTTTTCAATTTTATACACAACCATTCGGATAAAATAAAGTCCAGGCTTTTTTATATCATTGACTGCTGCTTTTTCAAGAAAAGTGGAACTCGTAAATTTACTTACTTGGTCATTTGCAAAATTATTTTAAAACACATTCTGATTGCACACACACGTACTCTGAAGTCACATCAAAAAGATGCTTGAGTTTCTAATTGACAATATCTATGTTGCTTTTTGAGACCAGGTCTTTCAACAATCTATTGGAATTCCCATGGGAACAAATTGCGCTCCGTTATTAGCAGACCAATTTTTATATTCATATGAAGCAGAATTTGTGCAAAATCATATGCGTGAAAAGAAGAAATCACTTGTGGCCTTCAACTCAACATTAAGGTATATCGACGACGTATTGTCAATTAACAATGGTAATTTCCATTCCTATGTCGATACGATATATGCTGGTGAGCTTCAGATAAAAGATACCACAGAGTCTGACACATCTGTTTCGTACTTGGATATTTTACTTGAAAGAGACTTTAATAGTAATCTAACGACCAAGCTCTATAATAAACGTGATGACTTTAACTTTTCTATCGTCAACTTCACTTACTTATGTAGCAATATACCTTCATCACCTGCATAGTGCATACGGTGTTTATATATCGGTATCTCAGTTGATTTGATACGCAAGAGCATGCTCTACGTATTAACAGTTTTTAGAACGAGGAAAATTATTGACAAACAAGTTGTTGAAACAAGAATATCAGCAGTCTCGTTTAAAGGCATCATTTCGTAAGTTCTTTGGTAGATACAATGACCTTGTCAGCAAATACAGTTTATCATTGAGTCAAATGCTGACTGACGTTTTTCATACTAATTGTTAGTCCATCATTTATATTCCCCGGCCGTTGGCCGTAGACGGATGGTAATCGGTGGTAATCCGTGGTGTGCGCGATGCCCAAACATCGGTCCACATCGGTCTAGTAGTCCTTAAAATATCAGTCACATTATCTAGCGATGGGCAACCAATGCGTTTTTTTGATAAAAGTGGCGTGGTTGCCGGCCGGAATTACAAAGGCCCAGCAATGCATTGCTAATCATAAAGCGATGTTCCAGTGTAATCGGTCGATGTACTAGTATATTACATCGCTCATACATTGCTGAACATCGTTCGACGTCGGTCGACTATGGGCCAATGTTTGGTCGAACATCGACCGATGATTGACCGATGTCTGTTGCCCACCACTCAACCCCTATGACCTCAGATTCAACGGACACTTGACGATGCTCGGCCATACATCGATCAATCCTTGAAAGATGTGTTAATGATGGGTTGCTGATGAGGAGCAATGTTGGGCATCGGTGGCGAAATCGCTGATTTTTAACTACAACTTATTTTTTACCGATGACCCCCACCAATTCGTCAAATGGCCTCAGTCACCATCCGATTACTGTAGGTGTCCGGCCAGCAACCACGCCATTTTTATCAAAAAACGCATCGGTTTCTCATCGTATACCCCATCACTGGATAATGCGACTGATACTTTAGTCCATTATTTTTACACTGAATTGACGACGGATTTTTCCGTTATTTCCCGATCATGACAAGGAGCACACGGTAGGTGTGACCGGTCAGCAGTTAAATGCTCACTCCTCCATGGCACCTGATCCCACCTCTGATGTTTTATAGGTCCGTGTTTGCTCTGCTCCCATTTTGTATTGTTTTATGGACTTTGATATTGAATACTGTTCGTTATCTCCATATCTTCATGCAATACAATATTACAAAATTATTTGAAACAAGGAAAGAATAACTTAAATTGATCATTCCGATGCCCTAAGATTTTTAAGATTGTCTTAAGAAATGAATGTAATATTTTTTCCTTTGATCGAAGTATCAAAGAAAAAAATTTGGACGGAAAACGTCATCAATGCGCGTATTCCGTTCAAATTTTTTCTTTGATACTTCGATCAAAGGAAAAAATATCACAGTCATTCATTTCTTATCATTTAATAATGATTTTAAAATTATAAAACGATTCTTTCTTTCACTTTTCTATTAAATTTACGCATCAAAAACCGTGCGCACGAATACATCACAACGACGTTAACGTTGCTGAAATTCAAAATGGCTCTAATGAAAAAACGTTCTCAAATAATGTTGTGTCATTATTAGCATTCTCTGACATAATTTACAGGTCTTTAACACAAAAAACTTACCTGTTGTGTTATTCCAATGGGTATATTTTTCCCCGGTAAGTTATCTAAGTTCGTAAATGTAACAAAGCGAAGCTACTCAAATATCCTAAGAGTTCTAGGTCACTGAAATTTTGGATTTCATTTGCGCATCTTTTCATCTGAGTTTCAAACCGGACATACATATGTATTAATACGTATCAGAAACTGTCAATGCTGTAAAACCTGAAAGAGTCTGCTATCGACTGTTTAAAAGAATTCCGTCCACTCCTCTGACATTCATGCAGTGTCGTTTTTCTCGATCTTCCCAGGATTTAACAAATTAACGGTTTTCCCTGCTTTGGTAGCATAAAAAACATTTCTTCAGAGTTCTGTTGTTCATACCAGATATCTTAAAGTAAAAAATTTAACAATAGTATGCCGATTTCATTCCTTCTTTCCCAAAACTGTATTATGTTGTTATGCAGACGATGTGATTTGTTTAGCAAAAAAGAAACGAAAGTAGAAAATAAGTCAGAAACGTAACGGGCAGGTTTCGAAATTCAGGGAAATATTTATTTATTAAAGTAAAAGTATTTAATTATTCCTTCAAAAGTAATCTGGAAGCGGGAATATACATGTAAAGACTGCCAAAGTAGTTCCGGCTGCTTAGTGCAAGCGAACTCTAGATTTTATTGATGCAGTTATCAAAAGAATTTTTTATCCAATCAGAATCAAGTAATTTATAGAAATATCCACAGAGCAATGTCTATCTTTAGATAATTATTACGTATATACATTTTAGAAACTCATTTTAGACCAGAGAACCATGGTTGCAAACCACGGCCAAAACGTACGATCCTCTCTTATTGTAGGAAAGAGCTACTATAAACCAATTATATCATTCGCATCATCTTTTATTTGCCATTCGACAGTTTAAAATCAATCCGCGACGATTTAGTTTGGCGACCTGTAAAATTATATAGTTAAATTTTTGATTGGCGGCCAATATTCGCGCACAAGAGAAGGTCGCGGAACGCGAATAAAACCTGCCTGGTTTAAAGTAAATATACAACTCCGAACCGTGGCTTGAGACGATGTCAAGGGACAATCACTCAGAATGCTTTCCGGAAAGAACTCCTTTACACCGACTCATTCCGGTGACTAAAGTTATTTCATATGCTTCCGGTGTCCACTAGAATATATCCCGTCCTCTTGAATACGGAAAGTGGCTCTTTACTTAGCACAAACATTCACAAAGAACATGCTTATAACATTGATGTAAAACAAGTACTTTGTAATTTGAAAATGAAGGTTCTCAGTTCTTTTGAAGAAAATATTGCGTACATAAGCTAACGGACTTGTTGTATTATAGACGATAGGGCATTCTGATCGAGGTGACCTTATTAACCAGAAGGACTTTTTCAGAAAGATTATTTTATTCTTACATTTTTAGGATGAGTGACCTTTTTGATAGAACAACCCCGTGACAGCGTTCGCCACATCTGTTTCTTATTGAGATGTGTTACAGTTACTGACTATATCGACGATAGAACCAACTAAGAACAAAGTTGTTTTACAATTGAAACGACTAAGCATAAAATTACTATGCATGATGAATAAGGAAAGCTAGAGTCACTCTAACTTTCCTTATATATGTATAGTAATGTAATGCTTTCGCCTTACCAGAGATGCACGTCTTCCATTTCGATAATACAGTATTTTCGAGGGTGTGGTTTATTTATTCATTTATTTGTGGTATTGAGAGAAATAATCGTATATACTTAATACTAAATCAACATTAGTACTACGTAATACTATATGTTTTTTTTAATAAATAATTACTAGCCTAAGTATTATACGCCGGAAGCAGGCCCCCATCGTTTATCAATTGGATTAAGGTAGATCGCGGGTTTACTGTCTGCCTGAAAACATACTCTGAAAATTTGTCAACTGAATCCTCTCGTTTCAAATTTTACTTTCTGAAATTTTTGTGAGATTCGTCTGCGTGGTTATATTGTTATCGTATTTCAAAGGCACTAATGTTGATGAGAACTGGTGACGCTATTACAATGAAATATATAGTAAATGCGCCTTTCTCACCGGTAAACGCATTTCAAAACCATGCTTATAATATAAAAACGGCGCAGACGAATTTTATATTACTCAACACAATGAAACTGAGATAAATTTAGAATCGATCTATTAAAAAGAATTAATATGTGTTCTCGCTCATTTTCTCGCAAAAAAACTTTAAAGTTTTACAAATTTGTAACAAACGTATATAATTTCAAGAAGACGTTATATAACGTTAGTGCGACCTCATTATTTTCGTACGTCTCAGAATCACGATGTAATCAACAATTCACTGAAAATCAAACATGTTTTGTCCGCATTTTCAATTTTTAATTGATTGGCAATAAATGTTCATGTAAACATTGTCACAATTTACCTAAATTGTCACACTTTTTTCAATGAAACACAGAGTCATATTATTTGAATAAATTTTGATCTTTCATATTTTAACCTTATGTTTGCTCTTAATTTAATTTGATTTAGTATTGATTAGGCCTAGTTATTGATTAATCCTTTATCTTTTATTACATATGAATAAATATTTTTACAGACAAAACAAGCTTTAATGTACTGATGGAAATACTTTTTGCTTGTTTGTAGTTGATACTGTAAACGTAGTAAGCTTTTTACGTCGAATCCTATTGTGACGTCAGCAAACCCGCTATCTACCTTAATTAAACTTGATTCACTATTATACATGTAATATGTGGCGCGCCAAGCAAAAACCTCCCTTATCTCTATTATGACGTAACGTCAAAAGGCGCGTCTAAAGTCAACAAGGTAAAACCGACGTAAAAACGGCCCCTCGAGAAAAACTCTCCCCAGCAGAACAAGGGTATCTTGTTTTATTTATATGCTAAGAAATATTCTTGGGTGTGGTTTGATGTAGTGTATTCTGTAAGAAGTTATTCTCCGTCAAGTGTCTGTGTGAGCTATGTTTTTCACAATTATTAAGTGTACATTTTTTTAAAGATGTCCAGTGGTGGTTAAAAAAATTTCCGTAAGGCTGTTTTTAAAATGAATTTTGTGTGCCCTCTCTCTATTCAGTTTCAATAAAAATGCGTCGGTAGGTGGGTCAAATATTGAAGGCATATTCTAAAATTAAAAAACTTGTCAATTGGATGAGAAAATTCCGGAATGACGCAATAATTTGAATGTTTTGTAAAAATTTTAGTCGGTTTATCTTAAAAGGTAAAACAAACAAGTTATTGAAAATAGTTTTTTTTATTTAAACTGCTTATTTCCAGCTTTTTTTCATCCTGATGTACATGCAAGAAAAATTAAACAGGAGCATTAAACTACTGTCTAGAAAAGGTATTTTTTTTTAATAGTGATGCAGTAAAAATTGACCTCTCTTAGCTATCCAATTTATACGTGGGCAGCTAACGCTGTGGTTTATATTAAAAAAAAATTCAGCTGTTCCAACCCAGTTTATACCGTTTATGTAAATTGGGTAGTTTTTTTATTCCTTATAATTTAATCGTAAGTTAAATTTCATTCAATGTATGAACAAAGTAGATTTTTATCAAAATCACTTCAACAGTTCAATTGAAATGTTACATCAGGCGGATCGATGTTTTTTAAGCAATTAATTGTGACATAGGTAGCCAAATTTATAATGCAATAAAAAGTTATTTTTTATCCAATCAAATACCGCGTTATAACCATAATTAAAGTGCAGAAGTGCACTTACTTACATCTTTTCACTTCCGTAGTCACGGTAGATGATGTAAGTTAGAGAAATGCATTGCTCTTTGTTTCACTTTTCCGTGCAAGTAGTAAGAACTGTACATAATCTTTGATAGCTTTCCTAGATTTTCGGTAAATGGTGAAGTTTAAATAAAAAATGTAATTCTCTGTAAATACGACACAGAGTATAATCTATTTGACTTGATCACTTCTTCAGGAACTAGTTTCTATCTGTTCATTTAAAAATGTACATTTTGAAGAAAGAACTTTTAAGTTTCTCAATTTATCACCTTTTCATTTTGTACGCAAAATGTAGACCCCCCCCCCTTCTCCTGTGTCTGCTCTATCTCTTTGGAGACTTCGAGCAAATTTAGTCGTCACAGTACGGATGCTCCCTTACATTCTAAGTTATAGTCCCACTTTCTAAGATATTTTATATTTTCCGAAAAATGAAACATTCCTTTTTTTGCTGCACTGTTACAATCGGAGTTCCTCGGATGACTCGTACTTCGCACATTACGGAGCGTAATGTCGATTGGCACTGTTATGTATTTATAATCCGTTTGCTGATGTTACAGTGTAAGGATACGCATTGCATCAAATGTGAAACTGGCAAACATGATATATCGCTAAATGTTTATAAGTAATACAAATTGTTACAAAGTAATACAAATTGTTACAAAGTAATACAAATTGTTTGAACACTTTTAAAATAAGGTGAAGAGGTGACTTTAAAGTTTTGGATTCCTGATAACAACATGATGTCGGTCATTTATAAAATCGCCGAATCAAGCTGTAACGCAGTCTCGGGTGCTTATTCAGCCCTTTAAACTGAGAACAGAATAAAAATTTAAATTAAATATTTTAGAGTTATACATTTTCATTTTAATAATTTTACTTTAACCTTCAATATTTTTTCCCAGACATTTATTTACCAAAATTTTATGATTTCACATCTACTTTGGAAAATAATGCTCTTTTTTCCTTCTGTTAAATTGCATTATAAAATGAATATTTTTATGCCATTCAAATTACACGTAATTAATTGTTTGATATAAACATTTAATAAACTAAAACAATTTCAATAATATTTTTCCCTGCAAAAGTCGCATTGTACATGCCTACATGTACTTACATGTACATCTATGGGGAGTTTTGTGCAATATTAGCAAAACTAGTACGGTACAAATCTGCACAAAATATCGAAAAAAATTAATGATCAAAACGCTTTATGTTTCAAGATCATGGATTTATCGAACATAAAAAATACATGTTGGCCGACTTGAATATTGCGTACTTGTTCATCTTACCCATTCATACAGCCTTCTCGTTTTTCAAAAAACCGTATGTATTTATAAATAACATCAATTAATTATTTTAGTAAAAATAAATAACAAAATTTACAAATTAAGATTGTACACGTGTGCCTTGTTCTGTTTAATTAGTTCAGGTAATTAAGCGTGAATGTCCATAGCCAGGACACAGCAACCCCCCCCCCCCCCCCCCAGTTAACGATAATGATAGAGTATTAAGAATGTTTTACTCTTACTTTCTGTTTTTCTGAGATTAACAAGAAATAATGGTTAAAACTTTACTTTAACATTTTATGCACCTTATCTTAATTGTTTTGATTTGAACACGCATTTAGATAAACAAAAGTATTGGAAGCAAGTTTGACAACTTACAATTCCTCATGTGAATAAAAGACCGATTTCAAAACGACATCCAAAGAAGAAAAGGATAGACCTCTACAAGAGACACATACAGTTTATTCATGGATGCAGAGTATCTTATCAATAAGCCAAGTTTATTTCTGTGAAAGTGCAGGGATGTGTCAATCAAACCCGCCAAAAAATTTGAAGTTTTAATAACTTTTAAAATTAATAGGATTTTTTTATCAATTTTTGTGTGAAATGCTATTAAAATACAGAAGATATTAAGTTCAGATCTGTGTCCAAGTACCTTTAAGGATTAACCTTATAGCCCAAGCTCATAGGTAGATGTCCATGGATTGTTTGTGTAAACCACAATAGGGTATACATCTAAATGTTGCTTATTTCCTTTTACCGTTGCAATGATGTAGATTTCTGCAATTTTCTTGCATTAACAAAGCCATAAAGAGGGTGTTGCAGTTCTTTTGTTATTTTCCATAAATGTGTAGCAGATTAAAAGAATAATTTTTATGTTGCAGAATCTCATATTAATTTTTTCAAATGCAACAATGTATAAAGCACAGCGAGAAACAATATTTGGAAGAAGGTGTGTATTGACTTCCATTTTGCCAGTAAATGATGTGAAACTTTATCTTATGGCAAAATATATAAGATTTTCCGTTTTTTAGATAGTGAATCCTCATTGTTCTGAAAAAGTGCCTCCTTGAAACAAAATAATTTTCATATATACACAAAGAGGCGGGAATTTTCTTCAAAACTGCCATCTCCGATTTTTGTTTCAAAGAGGCACATTTTTGAAAAACGCAAAAATTCAATAAAAATTATTCTCCAAACGAAATGCAAAATGTGAAGTTTAAATAACACAGTAAAATCATCGTGTCCGAAATGGTCCAGTGGATATGCTGTTGGTCCTCGAATTAGTAGAGAATGGGTTCGTATCCTGGTACGGATAACTTTTTTTCCATATGTAATGGTAGTGCAATGAAATATTATTTATTTTGAAAGAGAGGTGGGAGGTGCATGTCAAGAAGTGAATTGAGTAATAACTAATCTAAATGTTACGTTAACAGTTAAAATCTAAAGTTTAAACTTATCTATAACTATCTGATAAGTTTAAACTTTAGATTTAAACTTTTAATGTAACATATATATTAAAAATGCAGGATTAAATTGTTTTCCTTGATATGCTTTGACTTAAATCTAATGCTTACGGTAAAGTTACTGTATTTTTTAAATAATATATTTTTTTTAATTATTTAAATAAAATTATTTAAATTTATTAAATAAAATTGTCTTGGACGTTAAACCAGCTGTGATTATGGGACGCAGTTTTATTTCATGAAAAATATTTTTGCATGATGTTGTTCCAACCTCTTTCGTGCGAGTGTGACCGGTCGGCAGGGGATGCTCACTCCTCCATGGCACCTGATCCCACCTCTGATGTTTCGGAGGTCCGTGTTTGCTCTGCTCTTATTTTGTATATTTGTTTAATGGACGTTGAGATTGAATACTGTTCGTTATTTCCATATCCTTCCAACCTCTTTCGTGCAAAAAGAAGAAAGTGTTTTGCTGTATCAAGCAGGAAATACCCGCCGTAAATATAGTCCTCTACGTAGCCGTATCTATATTTAGACATAACGAGGGTATTTAAATGTCCTTCTCGATATACAGTGTATAGGGAATAATTGCGAGTTTCTGCAACACCCTCTTTGAATTTCCTTTAGAGGAATAAAAGATTTTTAATTTGAGTTTCGGTGCCCCCCCCTTCTTTTCTATTTTCAAAGATATAGTTTAGAATTTTTATTTTTTAGGATGAAAAATCTTGATTATTAATATTTTTAAAGGTATCAAATTATGAGTTTGAAAATACAAATATTATTCTATAGTTTTATGTTACGTTATGAAAATTCATGCAGTTACGCACGCCTAAACTGTACGTCAAAATAAATAACCCGTATTTGTCATGCGATATTTATACATATATACACAGAAATATATGTCATGCTATACATCAAATGAAAGAGAAAGAGAAACTCTACAAGAATCAATAAAAAACTGAAAATGTCAAAATTCTTCGTTAAGGGAGGTTTTTGCTTGGCGCGCCACATATATTTTCCTCAAACAATTGACTATATGTGATTTTGCAGCTACTCCATCAGGTTGTAATCAATTCAAGCATTCGTATTATTTATACGGGCCAAGATAAAGTGATTGAACAATTTATGTGACGTATTTTTCGTTAAATAAATAAACAATAGTGATTTCTTTTCATCAGTACCTCAATGTCTATGTACATTTATCCTAGGGATAATATGCTAGGTACATCATGTTTACCCTATATAAGAAAATTAAAAAGATATTTACATCTTATCTTACATGAACATGTAATATAGATAATTTTTTCGATGTCCAAAAAATTCCTTTAGTGTGCTGTAGTTTATACAATATTTTTATGGATTATAATTGAAAGATGTGGAGATAACGAACAGTACTCAAGATCCAAAATCCATAAAACAAAACAAAATTGGAGCAGAGCAAACAAGGGCCTCCAAAATCGGAGGTGGGCTCAGGTGCCATGGAGAATTGAGCGTCCCCTCCGACCGGTCACATGCGCCATGTGCTCCTTGTCATGATAAAAAAAAAGGAATATCCGCCGACAACTCAGTGTGTAAATAATGTCTTACTAATCAAAATGGAAAAAGTCAGCATTTGAATTAATTAGTGATAAGTTTTATTTGCTGACAATGTTTTTGTATCGACCATAGAATTTACGAACTGATGACTTTAAATGAGACTGTTGATATTATTGCTTCATCAACGTGTTTGTCAATAACTAACCTCGGTTAAGAATTTGTTCATACATAGAACATGCTCTTCCGTATCGAGTCAACAGAGATATATAAACTCCGTATACAGGTAACAAAGGTATATTACTGCATAACTAAGGTACGTTGACAACTGAAAAGTTAGTCATCACGTTTACCATAAAGCTTTGTTGTTAGATAACTATTGATCCTTTTTTCTGGTAAAAAAAATCCAAATATGAAACAGATGTGTCAACCTCTGTGGTATCTTTTATTTCAAGCTCACTGGGATATATCGTGTTCACATAAGAATGGACATAACTAATTGTTAATTGATAAAACGTCGTCAATGTATCTTAATTTCGAGTTGAAGGTCACAGCAAGTGTTTTCTTCTTTTCACGTAACAGATTTTTAAAAAAAATTCTGATTCAGAAATGAATGAAATGGTATATAAAAGTATAGATCTGCTAATAACGGGGCGCGATTGGTACCCATTGGAATTCCAATAGATTATTAGAAGACCTGGTCTCCGAAAACCACATAGATATACTGTCGATCAAAAACTCGAGCATCTTTTTATTATCAACCTCAGATGACTTGTGTGTGCAATCAGAATGTTTTAAACAAAGTAATTTTGCAAATGACCAATGACAAGGTGAGGAAGTGTTTGAAACAGTTCAATTTTTATTGAAAAAACCAGCTGCCAATGATGTCAGAAACCCTGGAAATGTTTGAAAAGTTCCTTGGATTTCTTTTTTTAATTTTTGATTAACAATTGTAGAATTAAATCTGAGTTCCTCTAAAATACATTTTATATATACTGAGCCTTACAAACAAAGACTATCATGTTGTTACCAACTTTTTCAGCAAGAATCAGTACGTGATGATCATGTGATCTATCTAAATTTTTTTCACTTCTGGATTATTGAATACAGAAGGATAGATGGTTTTCACATTGCCCACAGTTGCTTAATGTGCGACTAACTTTAACAAACTTTGATACATTTAATCAATTCTGAGAAAATGTCAAGGTCTTTTTTTATGTTTAGCCCATCGCCCTGCGTCATCTAGGTAAATATAGGTAACTCACATAAAAATTGGTCTATACAGCAAAGAAATAATTATAATTTGCGGAATCTGTCCCCTTTTTAGAACATAGTACATGTATTTCACCAGAGAACTTAAAAAGCTATAATTACATGTGGTATGACTACAGTAGTTTAAATGCAAAATTACTTTTAGTTTGCCAACAGGTATTCCATAGAAAATATTGATTTAAAGTGAATTTAAGTAAAAAGCAATAATCATCAACAACGCAGTTGTTAACCTGCATGTGATATCTAGGCGATTGCCATTTAGTCACTTTTTATTCGTCAGAAAGGGATGGATTAAGACTAGTAGGGTGCAGGGAAAAAATCACGAGCACTACTCAGTTTATTGTAAGTCATAGAACTAGACTCCAGATTTACCATAAAAAATTATGAACTTCGTTATAATACATGTATGTATAAAGATATTTGTTACGAGAAAACTATATAAAGCACGGGCTTCTCCACAGAATTATCTTTTGTACCAAATAATTAATGAAGAACATTTATTCATGTATGAATAGTCAATTTTTGGTTTGTTGTTTTTCTTTCATCAACTGTAACTTTTTCATCAACTTAAACTAGATACATCGCATTTTTAAAAATCAATTAACCGATATATACATGTACAATTTAGTTTCAGTAAAGATGAATACCTCTTTCGAAAGACAAAGATTAGAAATTCTAGTTCAGATAATTGTCTTCCCTTGTGAAAGAGGGCGTCGAAATGCATCATTAAGAGTGTCTGTTTTTCTTCCTTTTCCTCAAATTTTCAAGTGTGTTACAGTGGAAACAATATAAATAAAACAATGTAGAGGAATTGTTCATCTAACAGATACTTGCAAGAGTCCAGATTCAAAATGGATCACTTTAAAAACAAAAACAAAAAATGTTAACTTTGCTATATCTTTACTTTTGAGTTTATTGCTCAATACTGTACATCACCAAATTTTTGCGACCTTATTTTCGCGAGATAGAAATTAAATTTTTTATTATCGATACAAATTTTTCATTTATTATTGATACTGCTCTATATACTCTTTAGGAAATGTGAGAAAGATATTTTCGCGAGGACATTGTCACGCATTAATACGCAAAAATAAAGTTCTCGCAAATAAAGTGATTTACAGTAATTAACAAACATGATATGACATGAAGAAAGCGATATACCGTATATACAATGCTACACTGTCTGAGATTTCCATTTAGAAGGAAGTTTAAATACTTTGCTATACAATAAATTACATTCCTTGCGAAACCTATCGTCTACAAAACAATACACCAAAGGATTAGTCACATTGCTCAAGAAATATCCTCGCAGTAGAACTGAAGTGAACATTCCAAGACTACGTGCCAGGTTTTCATAGGCCGAGGGCCGCACCGCCCTAATAACCAGAATAATGAGGTTTGGCAGGTACCCCACATACGACACAGCGGTGGCAATGAGAAACATCAGAGTGATCCTTCTGGTTCGATCCAGCTTGGCTTTCCCTTGCATCAAAGGCTTACTGGAAGGTTTGTCTACGGTGTTCCGCGTGATTTTGTTTTTATTGGAATACACACTAGACTCTTCGTCTTGAATGTGATGAGAACTGCTACCCTCTTGTTTCAAAGGTACCATTTTCATGTGGACAGACGAAGCAGTCATTTTGTTATCGCTACTGATGGAGTTTCCGCTCAATGTTTTCTTTACATTCTTCAGTTGAGCCGATTGACGGAAGGTCATTTGTTTGTACAAGCTCTTGCCAACGAAGGAATATGCAACGATACATATAATAAAAATGACAGTACTTATAAGAAGAAGAAGAAGGGAATAGATCCGGAAAAAAGATTGCTGGCCTTCACTGGAGCCTGTTGTACAATCTGTGCCTGAAAGTCCTGGAATATCAGTGAGTTTTTCTGCTACATCATACAAATAAAATGAAGAAATCGCCAAAAGAATGGAAACACCAACCGTGACCATGCATGCGATGGCTGCCTCTTTCTCGGATATTTGTCTCCCGAATGGACAGCACGCCTTTCTATATCGTTCTATGGCTATAACTCCCAACATAAGCCCCGAAGCGATACTGACTACGTGGTTTATAAATCGGAAACACTTGCAAGCAGCACCCGAGTCAAATGTGTATCCATGGCGAATATCCACAATTTCAAATGGAGCACTGACCGCGCATGCAACGAAATCAATGGCAGCTAACCAGACCACAAAGGTCCGATGGTTTGAGGGTTTATACCTTACGTGGTACACAATAAAAGCATGACCGTTCCCAATGGTTCCCACAAAACACAACAGAATCAAATAAACTACAACAGCTATATCATCCTTAAGAAACTCCTGAAATTCATATTGTTCAATGGTCAAGGCTACCCCTGTTGAGTTCCTTAAAGTGTCGTTTAGTGTAGAGTCCATCCTAGCGTCATTCCCTACTCAATTCTGACTCTGCGTCGACTTGGGAAGGCTTAATAATGATCATAGTGATTTCATTTTCCGGTAGATCTCCAGTGTAGGAAATTCGCCCTTGATGTCTTAGGACCCGCATATTTCTTATTACCACTATAAACTATTGTTATATCCATGACTAGTGCGTTCTTAAATAATCATATTTTCATACTTGACATATATAGAATGTGCAATTTCTCACAGATTTGTAAACAATATCTCCACTGTGATTTTCTAAAATTGGGAACTTCTCCTTAACACGCTAAATTATATTTCACGTTTTTAAGCACTTTTATACATATAAGTTTTATAATATAATGTAATAATTATATGAATATAAACAAAAGGGAGAAACGATTGGATTGGGGAGGGGCATATCAAACAAAACATTTATTAACAAAATCACTTTTAAGATTTATTTACTATACGAGACAACAATACATTTAAACATTTTTAGGATCGCCTTCGGTAGATTCCTAAAAATACGCGATATATATTTTAGTGAAAGTGTATTATTTAAAGTGCTATACGCGATACATGTAGTGAAAGTGCATCACTTCTTTGAAAATCTCCTCCTCTGCTTCTAGGTATTTAACAAACTATAACTATGTACATATTTATGATGACCAAGAGTGCCTCTTTTTAAAAAAATTGTGAATTTCATGGACCCAGGGTCAGGAGTTCTGGTGTTAGGACGGGGCTCTATTGATTATAGAGTGAAAAAACATTAATTCTTTAAAAATCTTCTCCTCTGCGCCTGAGTATTAATAAACTAAGTACATAGTTATGATGAACAAGAGTGTCTCTTCCAAAATTGTGTAATTCATGGACCCAGGTCAGGGATTCTGGAGTTAGGGCGGGGCTCTATTGATTATACGTAGTAAAAATGCATTAATTCTGCAAAACCAGGGGCGTAGCTGCCTATACGCCAGCACGCCATGGCATGCACATCTTTTAGTCCAAAAAAAAAATTATTGTGCATTTTTATAAAATTTATCATTAAAAAAATGATTATATCGTCATCTAAAAAATTAAATTCCTAAAAGATTCTGTGTAAACTTACTATGCCTGCAGGCCTAACGTTATATATGTAATACCTATAGTTAATCCGGATTTTATTTGTATATATATCTCGTTATAAGTCATTGGTGCTAAGAATTTTTATAATTCTTATTGTTTCACCTAGTGCTTCCAGCCTCAAAATCTCTGTTCTAATAAGAGAACAGGCCTCTGTATGATCGTGTAGACATACGTAGTACATCTACTAAATATTTTCTAAAAATAAATAAATAATAAATAAATAAATAACCACCGTGTTGCTACAATCATTTTTTGGTGGCCGATCATACATGGAGTTAAGTGTCAACTAGTGGAAGCACTAGGTGAAACAATAAGAATTATAAAAATTCTTAGCACCAATGACTGATAAATAATAGTAAAATTTATCGAGATATATATACATGTACAAATAAAAATAGGTAAAGGCTAAACGATAAAACATGAAACATGACGCCGCACGTTTTGGGGAAATTAAATTTGCTGGATTGAAATTGTTTTGTTTTGTTTTATTTTCATTATTTAAAAATTAGACAAAAAAATGGAACTAAAAATACCTTTTTGAAGTAATCACAAAAATTCAGACAATGCACTTGATTTTATAAAAAAATAAAAAAAGAAATATTTTTTGAATATCAATAGATAGATCTATTATTTTTTGGTGTCATAAATCAAAATATCGCGAAGTTGACTTCATCTCGTAACATACGTTATTTTTAAAAATACTGTAAATTTTGTTCAGTCTAAACTTGAAAACCCAGGAGCTTCCAGGGCCTAGCCCCATGGGCTCCCACCAGGGCTTCGCCCTGGACCCACTAGGGGGTCTCAAGGCGGCCCCCAGAACCCCTGCCTTTTTTGGCGTGCACATCATTTTCGTCTAGCTACGCCCCTGAAAACTTTTCTCTGCTCCTGGGAATAAAATTAACTTACTTAGTATATAGTTATAATGAATAAGAGTGCCTCTTCCAAAAGTATGAATTTCATGGCCCCTAGGTCAGGGGTTTTGGTGTAAGGGGGGGCTCTTTTAATTACATTGTATATAGTGAAAATAAATTAATTTTTAAAAAATCTTCTTCTTTGCTCCTGGGTATTAAACAAACTAACTAAGTATATAGTTATGATGAGCAAGAGTGTCTCTTGACTGGCTTTTATGGCCAAAATCTTCTTCTTTACTCCTGGGTATTAAACAAACTAACTAAGCATATAGTTATGATGATCAAGAGTGTCTCTTCCAAAATAGTGAAATAAAATTTTATGTCCCCTGAATCAGGGGATCTAGTTTTAGGGCGGGGTCTATTGATTATATAGTGAAATTGCATTGATTCTTTAAAATTCTTCTTCTCTGCTCCTGGGTATGTCATAATTTAAAACTAACCAATGCTGAGTATATATTCATAATGCATAAGTCTGCCTCTTCCAAAATTGAAAATTTCACGGCCCCAGGGTCAGGGGTCCTGGTGTTAAGGTAGGACTCTATTGATTATAAAGTGAAAATGCATTAATTCTTTCAAAATCTTTATCTTTGCTCCTGGGTATTAAACTAACTAAGTATATTGATCTGATGAGCAAGAGTCCCTCTTCCAAAATTGTGAATTTCATGGCCCCTGAATCGGGGGCTCTGGTGTTAGGGTGGGGCTCTATTAATTATACAGTGAAAATATTATTGATTCTAAAAAAATCTTCTTCTTTACTCCTGGGTATTCAATAATTTAAAGCTAAGAAATATAAAGTCATATTAAATAGGTTTGCTTCTTCCAAAATTGTACATTTCATGGCCCAAGGGTCAGAGGTTCTGGTGTTAAGGTGGGGCTCTATTGATTATATAGGGAAAATGCATACTTTTTAAAAAAAAATCTTCTACTTTGCTCCTAGATATTAAACAAACTAATTATATAATTATAATGAGCGAGAGTGCCTCTTCCAAAATTGTGAATTTCATGGCCCCTGAATCGGGGGTTCTGAAGCAAGGCTGTATGGATTATATAGTGAAAATACATAATTGATTCTTTAAAAATCTTCTCTGCTCCTGTGTATGAAATAAAACTAACCAATATACAGTCATATTGAATAAGCCTGTCTCTTCCGAAATTGAAAATTTCATGGCCCCTGCGGGTCAGAGGTTCTGGTCTTAGGGTGGGGCTCTATTGATTATATAGTGAAAATGCATAAGTTCTTTAAAAATCTTCTTTTCTGCTCCTGGGTATCAAAGCAATGAACTATGTACATAATTATGATGAGGTAAGATGCCTCTTCCAAAATTGTGAATTTCATGGCCCCTGAATCGGGGGTTCTGGTGTTAGGGCGGGGCTCTAATGATTGTATAGTGAAAATGTATGAATTCTTTGAAAATCTTTTCCTTTGGTTCTTGGTATTAAGCCAATGATCTAAGTATATACACATGTATATTTTTAAGAAAAAAGGCGCATCTAAATGGCTAATTTTAGGGCCTCTGGGTCAGGGGTACGCGGGAGTACATAGTCTGAAAATAAATTCGTGCTTTGAAATCTGTTCTTTGGTATTAATCAACCATTTACGATGAAATAAAATTCATGATACAATTTCCAAAATTTTCCAAATATGTGGTCCATTTTCCAAAATTTTCAAAATATGTGGTCTAAGGGTCAGTGGTTCCTGTGGGATGGGGTGCACAACTGGTTATAAAGTGGGAATGCATTTTCTCTTGATTACTCTGACCTACCTCTGGGTATATATTAAGTAACTATATAGTAAGCATGCTAAGTGTATAATTATGATGAGCAATGGTGCATCTTTCAAAACTGAGAATTTCATGGCCTCCGGTTTAAAACATGAACCAAATTCAATTGTTGGAAAGTTGTTACATGATACTCAGGTGACCTATAAAGCCCGTGGGCCTCTTGTTAATGGTAACAGTTGAGATAACACCCCTCGGAAGGAAAACCATTGTCAACCTACTTGTCCGTTTGAGGTCTCAATTTCAACAGTTAACCTCCAAAACAAAAGTAGCCATTCATATATGTATAATAACACTTAGGGTGAATTCACCATGCATCGGACACATACCTTGCTTCGGACAACTTTAGACAACATATTCTCTTTTAACTTAAGAGTTCCATGTATTTATTTGTTTCTGTCTAGAAGCTGAAGATTTAAATTTTTTAATGACACCGATTGTTATTATCATGTTGTAATAAAAATACCCCGAGAATGGCCTTGAAGTTACGTCATATTTTACATCATCAAAGGGGAATAACCAGAAATTTATGAATTTTCGATTTTTAGAGTTATCGTTCTTTAAATTCGACTTCAGCGGAACGAGTCAGACTTTGGTAAATAAATTCAAAGATTGATAATTTTACATAAATTTTAAAGAAATTTCACTTCAATGTTCGTATAATTCTTTATAGAACTGGTTTTCACTAGTATGTTCATTTCTCCGTACATCGGACACAAATTAACCATGCATCGGACACTTTCCGATGCAATGGTAAGTACTACCATTTTCATACAGAACTCATCTGATAGCTGTTTTTTACGGAAAAGGAAAATAAAATCTCTATATTTTCAGTCAAAATACAAGTTATCGATATATGAGGTCTGGAATTTGACTCAATTTATTTCTACAAACTAGAGTATGATAAACCATGAAAAAAGGGCGCGAATTACCGCATTATAAGCATTTTAAAGCATTTCTAAGGCAGACTGAGGTCTCTTGAATCGTTCTACATTTGTGCAACGATATCGTCAGTTAAATTTAAGTTGAGGGTTATTTCTTAGATAAAAGATAAAAATATATCCATATCAAGCATTTTAAAGCACTTTAATAAAAGTTTGATATTTTTCTGGTCAAAATACCGTCTGTCCGATGCATGGTAAACAATGTCCGATCCATGGTGAATTTTGCGTTATCACTAAAAACTCGATTTTTGAGGATATTTTGTCAATAAAGGGCATATAATTGTGTCCCAAATGGGTATTTTAATCACAAACTAAATGTTAAACTCCATTTTGATAATTTTCCGTCGGTAGCGATATCGCTAGAACTTGCTGAAGTACAAGGGTATCCGATGCATGGTGAATTCACCCTAAGTGTTTTCCTTCATATCGCTAGCTGTATCCAGAATATTTTATATAATAATTATTATATAAATAACAAAATTTGGATAGAGTTTAACATTTTTGAATTTTTCAGTCTTTTGGAAAAGCAATAAAGTGACATATAATCATATCAAACTACAGAATATAAAATGTAACCGAAAATGAAATTTCAAGACACGAAGAAATGAAAATAACAAAAGTACTCGCAATTGATGTGACATCATTTGTTGAAAATGTTGTTCAGTCATCCTAATTTTCGTTACCATTTTGACTTTTATAGGAACCAAAGTTGACAGTAGAGTGTCCATGGGATCAAAGGAGTGGCAAGTGTTCTTAAATATTTTGAAATTTTGTGTTAGTGCATGAGAATAAATAGATTCGATTTAGTAGTAATGCATTGATTGCCAGTCTAGATGTGGTTACCTCTTCTATCAACGGACCAAATATTGTGACTTCTCAAACTAAGAATAGAGTTTTTTTGTTTGCTTGTTGTTTAACGTCCCTCTCGAGAATTTTTCACCCATTTGGGGACACCACCACTTGCCCTTGCCGGTGGAAAGCTGCAAATTTTGTCCTTTACTTGGCACTTAGGGCCATTGAGCAGGGAGGGATCTTCTTCGTGCCAGCACCTTCTGCGACACGGGACCTCGGTTTATACGGTTTCATACGATTGACCGGTTCCCATCACCAATAGTTGGATTCGAACCTGCAACGGAAGGATTAACTCCTTACTTGGCGACTCTAGACAAGACGCTCTAGAACCTCTGCGCCACGCTGTCGACTAGGAATAGAGGCTCTGTTCTTTTGTATTGTCACAAGTTTGAAGGATCGTTCATGTTTCCACTGTACTTTATGATGTATAAATACTCTGAAATCATTCTTAAATTATCTAGTTATGTTATAAGTAAATACATTGAAATCATTCTTAAATAATCTAGTCATGTTATTATATACATTGAGAGCAGAGTAAACATTGACCCCTGAAAACACCAGAAGTTGAATCAGATGCACTGGTGGATAAAGCACCCCTGTGGATCTGTAAAACCAGCCGTGAGTCATTAGCTTTGACCGATTACACGGATGAAACCGAAAGCAGCATGGTTGATTGCATATGTCATTTTTAATCATATCGAGACGTCACCTTGTAAAGGTAAATTAGATGTAGACTTTTACTGGGCACTCTGAGCAGTCTATATCGTAAGTTACTGGTATACAATTCTGTGTAGTTTTGGAGAGCGGGTCTTCCAACAATCCACTGACGAAATACCCGAAGGTATCAATTGCGCCTTGTTATTAGCAGACCTTTTTTGTATTTATACGAAGCAGAAGTTATTAAAAATCTTATACATGAGAAAACAAAATGTGTTTGTGAAACACTACGCTCCCAGTGGCAATAAAGTTCGTAAAAGCTATTTTTAGCATCTAGGTCACAGTCAACGTTACAGTCATTGATCTTGGTGTCATTTGAAAGAGCTTAATTAGTGGACTATGCATACTAAATATGAAGTCTCTATCTCCTACGGTTCAAAAGTAATATCGAAAGATAAAGTTGACAACAGGCAGACAGAGAGACAAACAGACAGACAGGACAAAAACAATATACGCCCCGATCTATCGATCCGGGCGCATAAAAAAAACTCAATGGCCTTCAACTAAACATTTAGATATATCGACTACATATTATGAAGAAACAATCATTACTTCCATTCATATGCCGACACGATATAACCCCGTGAGCTTAACAGCAAAGCTTTATGATAAACGCGATGACTTCAACTTTTCCGTCGCGATCGTCAACTTCCCTTACTTGTAGCAACATACTATTATCACTTGCATAGAGATCCATGTATTTCAGTTAATTCAATACGCAAGAGCATACTTTACTTGCGACTAATAAATGACCTTGTCAGTAAGTACAATCAAGCATTAAGGCAAAAACTAATGGACGTCTTTCATACTAATTGATAGTCCATATATTGACACACTGAATTGTCTATGGATTTTGCCGGCACATGGCAGATGTGATCGGTCAGCAGGGGCTGCTTACTCCTCCATGGCACAAGATCCCATACATAATGTTTTAGAGGTCTGTTTGCTCTGCTCCTGATTTGTATTCTTCGAACGAAATTTTAAGCTGGAATGTTTCTTAGCGTCTTACGACACAGCAGATTATATATAACAATAACAAAACATATATACAACAAAATATAACAATATGAGAGTGCATGATAAATAAATAGCAAGTAAACTATGTAGGATGTTTTCACAGGCATTAAGCACGTCCTACACAGTTTACATGCTATTTAATGACAATTTAATGCAATAGAAACATGTACATGTATTCAGAAATATTATAATCAAAATTTTTAAAACGTCGGTAGTCTATTAGACAATTAAAATTTTTCAGAATTTCTGAATTAGATAAAAAATGAATTTAACATGATAAAAAAATTTGTAGCTATGTATTTATTACAATGTTAAATTATGACCTTGATCATGTTTCATTTCGAATTCTATATAACGTGTTTAAATAGTTTTATGAATCATTATACATGTATATCATATATTCTGAATTAATCGGGTATAAAATGATGTTGAGTAAAAAAATTTGGAGAGAAGTCTGCAAACTTTTCTCATAACTTTTTAAGTTAATTTTCAAACAGGACATAAAACAGAATCCCCTGATAGCATTCACGTCCTCATAGATAGTTCTGAGGGTGTATGTCAAAACTACAGGCACCAAGCACACACGAGTACTGAAAAGGGTGTGAAAGAGATTAAATGTATTTATCGAAAAAAATATATATATGTATAGTTAAATTAAAAAAAAATTCTGGTCGTGATCTACTACTTAACTCGAGGAAATAAATGTAAGTTAATACAGAAAAAACACACGTTACGTAGAAAGAGGAAGAATTAAACAACCTTGAGAAGAAAATGCATTTTTATCCGAAGCATGCTGCATATGTTTGATTCATCCTTGTTTTGGTTAAAAATATTTAATCAGATATTAAAACATGCAGATTCTTAAGCTGATGTTAACTTTTCCGTTTGCTTTTTTTAATCGATTACATATACATCACAGACTGAAAATAAAATAAAAATCAGTACGTGCATAGAAAGCATACTAGCACGTGTTCTTCATTAACTTGCAATTTCATTCATTTAAACATTTCTCTATTCATCATTGGTCATTAGAACTACCCAGATCTGTTACTGTATGATAATCGGCTCACAGCAAACGAAATGTAGTAAATTCATTTGACAGTCTACAGCGAATATGTGTACATAACATAAGTTGAATTCTGGCTTAAAAAGAATATAATAAAAATCAAAATCTTAATCTGGATACCACTGATAAGAAAACATAATTTTCTAAACACTTTCTTCTTTAAAAGTGTGTTCCAGACTAAATAATAATCAGCCTGTTGGACACATTTTTACACTTTTCAGTATGAATAACACAAACAAACACCCCCAAAAAACAATCAGCAATTTTTCTTATAGATTTATGTATAGATAGGAAGTTTAGACAATGTTTGCCAGATAAGATTAAATTAAAAAGACTTTTTTGAAAGTGATTATAATGGGTGCAAAAAATTGCAACAAATTACCTTGAAAAAGAAACAAATCACATACTGTATTTAAGCACCATAGAAAACCTACGATTTCTACTTCAAGTACATTTATTCAAACAAAATCAAAAAAAGAAAAAAAATATCACAGGCACTTGCTTCGGAAGTAAAATTTTAAACCCATCAAACTATTGGTTTTTAAAAAATATATTTCCGAATTAAGTGCCTCTGAAAATGTATTTTATGTATATAAATCCTTTGTTGTTAGTGTTGAATACATTGTATGTCCTACAATAAGATGCTGTAAACAATCGATAGTAGCATTAATTTAACAATCCAGCGCTGTTTTATTTATAATGTAAGCACTTCATACTGTAGTTATCTTTCTTTGACTGGGATATCATTAAATACAAACCATGCCACCAAAGTAAAATCCGTTTCATAATATATTCATGCATTTAGATATATGAACATGCATGTAGATTTACAAACAATAATAAAGTAAATTTGAAGCACATTTATAATGTTGACACAGTTCGTGCGAAAGAAATGATCAATCTCATAAATTCTGTAACCAATACATGTAGTGATGTACAAACAAACAGGGCAAAACACGGTCCCCTGGAAGCAAAGGACGGGACCATGTTCCAAAGAGAAGAAGGCAACTTTTGCCGATTGGCCATGTAGAGATTGCAAGATATTCGTAGAGATAATTCATTACAACCTGTGTAATTTTAAGTAAGTCGGTGATAAATTTTATATTGCCTTCTTATCGAAGATAGATAGTTCTGTCCTCTCCTTTCGTCTGTCTGTCCGCAAAATTTGTAACTTTGCCCAAAATTATAATTTTTGATTGATAGAAGCTATGACATATTTCATACATCCCATGTGTATTCATGTGACAAGGGTTTACTTTTGGGTACTTTAAGGTAGGATTCTTTTCATACCAAAATATATTTCTTGTACATGTACATGTGTATTTAAAAATTAATGAAATTTTCACAGAATCAAGAAGATATTAACACTTAGTGATGGTGTTAGAAAGATTAGATTTGGCTGTTTTATATTAAAGGCGAGGTCAGGTCAAGGTCATTACCTTTTCCCTGGACATTAAATTTAAAATTATTTAGAAAATACTATATCCACCCATGCCTCTTCTTTTTCAAATAATTGTATTTTTCTTTCTTTTTGCAAATAATTTAAGATATCACTATATAGGGTATAAAAGATTATATTACCAAATGCAAATTGACATAAATAGTTTCAAAAAAAATTCCCAATGAATTTTTCGCTATCTGAATTTTCTCTTTTTCTTAAATGTTTAGGATATATTAGTTATTTTAAATATTTTAATTATTCTTACATGTATTTAAAAATTTATTTTTTATATTCACATATAGTAAAGAAGTCATATAGAGATACAAAATAATATAAAAACAAAGATTTTGATCGTTTACCTGTAGACAAAGCACTTTCTACCGTACAGATTTTTGGCTCAAATTCGTGCGAGTTTAAATCGGAAGCTTTAAGGTAGGATTCTTCTCATATTTCTAATATTTAAAAATTAATGAAATTTTCACAGAATCAAGAAGACAATATCAATAAGTGATAGTATCAGTGAAATTAAATTCGACCGTTTTATATTAGAGGCAAGGTCAGGTCAAGGTCATTATCTTTTTCATTGACATTAAGAATAAAAAAATACTGTTGCCAATCATGTGATACATACTTCTATTTCAAAAGTTTAAAGATTGTTCTTTTTGCATAAAAACATTTTACTATATCGGGTCTATAGCATGATATTACCAAATTTACATAAATAATATAACTTAACTGGATATTGGCTAATCCGAATTTTCTCTGTTTTTGTTAATTTTTTAGGATATATTAGTTATTTTCATATGCTTCCTATATTTAACTTTTTCTTATTTTCACAAATAATAAAGTAGTAATATAAATGTACAAAATGATACAAAAACAAAAAGTTTTGATCGTTTAATAAGAGAGAAAAAATACTTTTCATGGATTTTTGGCTCAAATCTGCACTTTGATAGGAAGCGTTTAAAAGCTAACAAAATTCTAGTTTGTTTGAAAAATCATATTTATTTGATATATTTTGAAAGTTTAGTCCCTCATTATTAATTTAACTTACATTTGAGAATTTCTCCAAGTCTTTGATTGTGTAAAAATAATAACTAAATTCATTGTTCTATTATAATTTTGAGAGGCAGAAAAGAAAATATTTTCATACGCCACCATTCCGCCAAAAATATAGTCCCTGCTAGTTTTCAAATGCAGTTTACCATTTCTATTTAAAGTTGTACAATTGTGATGAGGAAAAAAAAATATGGTCGTTTAAATTTCTTACACCTCAATATATAAGACATATAAGCAAATATACTTTGAATGTTTCATCTAGTCAGAAACCAGAGAAGAATCCTACCTTAAAAGCTAACATTATTATCGTTCAATGTTTGTAAAATCATATTTATTTAATGTATTTAAAATTCTGGTCCCTTTTCATTAATTTAACTTACATTTGAAAATTTCTTTAAGTCTTTGATGATAAATCCAAATGATTTGTATTATTTTTTCCAAAATATATTACGATTCATTCAAAACTTACACAGATTTTAAAAATGCAAAAATCGAATCGCGGAGCAGGTCAAAATTTAGTAAGTTTCTTCTCTTGTAAAAGAAAACTGCCTAAGTATTCGCTACTGTTTGGTATTTGTTTTTTGCAGTTTTTAGTGTGGATTATCGGTTTTAACATCTTCTACAATACCACCTCAAGTGTTACAAATTCAAAACATACGTGTGCCCTTCCATGGAAAAGAAATTTTGGATTAACAGGCAATGCAACAGATGAGACTGGGTATGAAAGTTTTTGTATGTTTTTCCGCTGAAATATTGCCGTGACTATTTCCTTGATGAAAACCTTCATCCTTATGTTTTCGTTTTTGTTTTTATCGAGTTGTAATATTAGACTTTCCGAGGGAACCATACCTTTACCAAAGTTGAATTATTGCAGCAATGTACGGAAACTCTTTTACGATAAAAAGATTTTGTTCAACATATGATTCAACCAAAATAAAGGGTTTTCTCAAAGCATAAATCAGTTGTCCTTAAAGAAAACGACAACCCAAACTACCCTCAACTCCCGGCAATACTGCCAGAAAAAAAAACAAAAAAAAACTTTCTGGCACTACCATTGACCACTTAGGAAGGTTATCTTAGATACTATCAATTCTGTACCTCCGTACATGATCCAGGTTGAAATGTCAAATAAACCGTCAACTGTAAAAGCCAGTGTTTTGCTTCCATTATGAACTCAATTGGAGTGTTAAATTTCTGTACAATAGGATTAGACATGATGACTAGTAAGACTGAGAAGTATAATCACTAGTTTTTTATATAATCATGAAGAAGGTAAGATATATCAAAATACTTTTAAAAGTAATTTGCCAATAGTTTAACATAGATATATATTTAAAGAAAGAAAGTCAAAATGATATTCTTTTTTAGATGAATGATTTTATGGAGTTAAAAGTATATAATTTCACCTAGTGCTTGTGATGCATGTATACTACATACTTGTATGTCTATATATATCATAAGAGTTAGAGAAGATCAGGTGCCATGTTAGTGAGCCATCCCCACCTCAAAAGATCACCAGAGTTATATGATTAATTTATTGCATAAAGGTTGTTTATGCAAAACCTGCTAAGCAAATAATGATTCTGTATATATTGGCTAATGTTCTAAAGAAATTTATTATTATTATTTTTTTTAACTTGAATTATGCATATTGGGAATATGTGATGGGCAGCTAATTCGATACACGACATTTGAAAATTAAAGCACTTGCTGTTTTATTTTTACAGTGGCATTCAATATTTTTTATAACACATTATTTATGTGCTTAGATTTGTGATAATCGCATATAGTTATTTAATCTCTTTGTCCCTTTAACCTTTGCCATATGTGATAACTTTGAACCAATGAGATAATTATAGAGACTTCATATTTGGTATGCATACTCCACTTATCTACTGTCCTTTCAAATTACACCAAGGTCAATGACCTGGTGACCTTAACTGTGACCTATATGCTAAAAATAGTTTTTATTGAATATTTGCCATAAATTAAAGAGGAGAAATAGAGGATTAAATATCTATTGGATTATCACAACTACTTTGGGTCTTTAAAATAGACCAAGGTCTTTGACCTTGTCCTTTGCTGTGAGATATAACAAATAAATTTTTTGAACCTTCGACATAACCTATGTTGAACCATGAAAGATGGCAGCCTCATATTTTACCATTCTCCACTATTTATGCTCTTTAAATGACACCAAGATCAATGACCTTGTGACCTTATTTGTGATCTGTATGCTAAAAATAGCCTTTATAAAATGCTTACCATAAATTTTTGCATAAGAGATAGAGACTTCATATTTAGTATGTATATGGTCCACTAATTAAGTTCTTTCAAATGACACTAAGATCAATGACCATGGCACTGTGACCTATATGCTAAAAATGGTTTTTCAAACTTTGTTGCCATTGGGGGCATAAAATTTATTTCAAAACACATGTTAACATGGATTTTTCTATCTTATCAAAGAATAGCATAAGCCTAAGTAGCTATTTCTTACTTTCTTTAAATTATCATGCTCTTGATTGTTATGTTCCTCAGCACAGTTTGTTAATTGTTAGATTGATCATATCATTATTTCATGATTATATAAAAAACTATATCTAATTTACATACGAAAACGATATATTGCCGCAATATTGCGGCAATAATGTCGAAAAGTTATTTTATTGCCAGAAGATCAATGTTTTGGTCATGATTTGAATAATATTGCCGCAACCCGTTTCTAGCAATATTGCCGCAAAACTAATTAACATATGAAAAACGATATAGCCGCAATATTGCGGCAATTGATAGTATCTAGAAGAACCTTCCAGAAGATCAATATTTTGGTCATGATTTGCAGCAATATTGCCGGCCCCCTTTCTGGCAATATTGGGTTGTCTAATTTACATAAGGACAACGATATAGCCGCAATATTGCTGCAACCCTTTCTTTTGCCGAGAAGTGATATGTTGAACAATATCTTTTTTATCGCCAGAAGATGTTTCCGAAGGTCAATATTTTGCTGTCAAAGTTGAAAGTTAAACATGATGGTGAAAAGTCTAATATTACTTATTCTTGCAGATTCAGGCAATGATGCATTGGTTTCTCTTATTTCAACCATATTTATAGTGCTTAATGTTTGATTATTCTTAGGATGGCATCTTGTATATATCCATGACATTTTTAATGTGACCAGGGATAATCCAGCATGACCTGTAAGTGCCACTTCCTGATACTGGCTACTGTGGTCATTTTTGCTTATCTGCTCACAACAAAGGGATTAATCTCTTTTTATTATCTTTTACTGTTGTTTTTTATAGCCAATATAATGTAAAATTTTCTAATAATTTTATTTTGTAAATTTCTATTGATTAATATTTTATGTAGGGCCGTTTTCAAGAAATTTCACCATATTAGGGGGTATTTTTTCAAAAAAATCTTAAGAATGTTTATCTGCATAATTGATCAAAGTTGTTATCAGAATTAAGTAGAGGGGATTTTAATATTATAGGAAAAAATAATTGGTAAGAAATTTATTGTAGCATATGTGATATGTGAGTATTTCAAATTTGTGCATTGGTGTGTCTGATGCTCATTTCATCCTCTGTTTTCAGGAGATCCAGTCATCACTGAAAAGGGCCATAACTCTGCTGTTCAGATGACAAATCCAATGAGACTTCAGAGAGGTGTATAGTATGGCTTTAGAAGATTCTGTGCCAATTTTCATCAAAATCAAAGAAGATTAGTGTCTTTATTAGGTTACAGGATACTAATTTTACCCCTATTTCATTGACCACGCAAAGAGTTCCAGATTAAAAATAGAGGTTTTTTCTTAAAAAATCTTGGGGGTGTATATGGGGTGGAATGGGGTTATTTTAGGGCATAGATGGAAAGGAGAGGGTCTGAAAAAAATTGTAAAATTAAGAATAATGGGAATTTTGCTATTAAGTGCATAGTAGGAAGGATGTAAAGAGGCCATTGTTGACCTGTTTCTCAAAGGGAAATGGAAAAATGCAGGGTGGGGGTTAATTGCAGTGCCATAGCAAGGCTTGTAGACTACAGAATTTTCTGAGATTTGAGAATATTTTTGGCCTTGGGATTGATTTAGCTCTGTGCCGGATTTCAGGTGAGTTGAGGCGGTGAATTTTTTTAATGATTTTTTTTTTATAAAGGAATGTAAAGCAAAATAATTGGTAGTCCGTGTCCAAATTATTTATGTAATTTTGGTTATGTCATGCTATAGACCAATCTCTATCCAGAGTTATCGTTCCCGCTACGCTCCCACTTATACCTCGAGGTGTTGAAGCGCAAGCGTATACGCCCTCTGGTGAGAGATTGGCTATAGACCCGATAGAGTAAAATCTTTTTATGCAAAAAGAACAATCTCTAAACTTTTGAAAAAAAGAAGTAGTCGTCACATGATTTGCAACAGTATTTCTTTATTTTAAATGTCAAGGAAAAGGATAATGACCTTGACCTGACCTTGTCTCTAATATAAAACTGTCAAACTTAATCTCACTGATACTATCACTTACTGATATTGTCTTCTTGATTCTTTGAAATTTTC
>NW_026932281.1:0-50795 GCF_032062105.1 Saccostrea cuccullata | reverse complement strand
TGTGTATTATCAGAATATAACTTAACCTGGGACACCAACGCTGAGGGTACTACATACTGTAAATGTTCTACATTTGGCTGTGTATTTTTTTGAGTGCTTACACCTATTCAAGTACAATGCTTAATGTCTCGTATATGTATACATAATAACATTGAGAAAAGTGCTAAATGAAAAGTGTGCTAATTTGTTCAGAAATTGATTTCCACTAAATATCGTAAACACTAGATATACTTGTACCAGGGTAATACATGATATACATGTACAGTAAAACTTGGTTATAGTGAAGTCACTGGGACCTATAAAAATACTTCGCTATATCCATAATTCGTTATATCTGTATAAGGAAAACATTAAATTCACATAGCTGGGGATTCAAAAAAACTTCGCTATTTCCAAATTCGTACTAAACAAGTTTTACTGTAGTTAGTTTCCCAAACTTTGTTGAAGTGAGCCAAAAATTAGTTTACTTTGCACTAATATTTTAAGCAGTCAAGTACAATAAAGCTTGTTTACTTGCTCGAATTTAGCTTAGAGTAAATGATATATAGATTTTCTTAATGGGTAATATATTTCATTAGTTGTAAATTAAATTTTAAACTTTCAATTTTTTCAAAGGATTACACACATGTATCCAAATGTTGGTTAATATTGGCCAGATTTAAAATGGCCTTGATTTTGAATGCATTAAAAACTGGATATGAGTCTGACACAAAATTATAAATTGACAAAAATTATCTACACTGTACAAGTATTCATAGTGATCTAAATTAGTGGATCATTGTCTGCACCAAGGTTGCTAAAAATGAAGCTCAGTTGTTAAGGTACAAATGCAGTAAATCTATTTAACTACTGTTACAAAGGTTCATCCACATTTTTATTTCAAATTCTCTTATTTTTTATGTTCTATAATAAATTTGTATCTTTTAAATTTTAAAATTTTATTAACAATTCAGAGCAAGGACATGAATAGACATCTGAGTTATTCAGTTTCATAGGTTGATATTCAAAGGGGAATAACTTCTCTCACAGCAGAGTAATCAATGGAGTTTTAGCTTCAAACCCTTAACCCTGACGCCATGAATTTCAAAACTTGGAAGAGGCAGGCACGTAACACCTTTGTTCATTATAACCATGCACCTTGTTAAGTACCCATGAACCTAAGAGGATTTTTCAAACAATTAAAGCATTTTCACTACATGATCAGCCTAACCCTGTAACTACATCCTCATACTGATGCGCTTAGTTTATCTATTATATATGCAAGTGGAGAGAGGTTTCTTTTTTTAATCATTCATTTTCAGTATTTGACCACTAGAGCGGCCCAAATTGAACTCTTGAACCCGATATAGGGGCCTTGAATTTCACAAATTGGTAGTGGGCTCAATGCTTATTATAATCATGCTAGTAGTTAGACTGGTGCAAGACAAAATGATGATGGACAAAACAGATAGCAATAAGTCACCTGAGTGACACTGACTCAGATGACCTGTAAAGAAAGACAGTTGTTCAACCTCTGAAGATTTAACCTTTTAGAATGACATTAGATGACAAGTGCCATGTATACATTTTTTCAAAAGAATCATAATGTACAAGAACAAAATATGTACTTTGTTCCATTTTCCCCATTTGATAAAAAAATAATCACCAAGTCTGTGTTATATGCCCTGCTAAAAAATTTGCATTGTTTGTTAAAATTTTTTTGGATCAATCTTTGTTTCACTTTGCTACCTTCACCTTTTCATCCTAATAACTACAAACAACCTTGATTTGATGAATTTGAATGTACATTTGTTTCAATTAACTTTCAAAATACAACAAAACTCGGTTATAACGAAGTCACAGGGACCTATGATTGATTGATTGATTGATTGGTGTTTAACGCCGAGTCGGCAATATTTCAGCCATATTTCGGCAGGAAATTATGTTAAATGATCAGTTTTGAGAGTTTTTTGGTTTCTCTGGCGGCCCCCAGTGAGCCTACTCTTTTCCGAAAACCAGAGAAACGATCTTTTGCAGGGACCTATGAAATTACTTCACTATATCCGTAATTCGTTATAACCGTATGAGAAATCCATTAAATTTACATAGCTGGGTATCCAAGACGACTTTGTTATATCCAAAAATTCGCAATATCCGTGTTGGTACTAAACGAGTTTTGCTGTACTAGAAATATGTCCATAGGATATGAATGCCCCGCCAAAGATATATTAGTAAAATAACACGAAAATTTGTATGTGCATAAAATTTGATCAGAATATCTTGAATACTGATGCAGCTGAATTGCTTGTTTGGAAATTATAGGTCAGATCCAGTATCAAAAGCAAGTCTGGTAGTGTCCATCCCTAGATGCATCATCCATGCAAATTTGGTTAAGGTAGGGCTTATAGTTACTTGGGAATGAAATATAGGTCAGATCCACAACCGAAGCAAATATGGTACTGTCCATCCCTAGTTGCATCATCCATGCAAATTTGGTTAAGGTAGGGCTTATAGTTACTTGGGAATGAAAACATAGGTCAGATCCAGCACCCAAAGCAAGTCTGGTAGTGTCCATCCCTAGATGCATCATCCATGCAAGTTTGGTTCGGGTAGGGCTTATCGTTACTTGGGAATGAAAATATAGGTCAGATCAAGCATCTGAAGCAAGTCTGGTAGTGTCCATCCCTAGATGCATCATCCATGCAAGTTTGGTTCGGGTAGGGCTTATAGTTACTTGGGAATGAAAATGTAGGTCAGATCCAGCATCTGAAGCAAGTCTGGTAGTGTCCATCCCTAGTTGCATCATCCATGCAAATTTGGTTAAGGTAGGGCTTATAGTTACTTGGGAATGAAAATATAGGTCAGATCCAGCACCCAAAGCAAGTCTGGTAGTGTCCATCCCTAGATGCATCATCCATGCAAGTTTGGTTCGGGTAGGGCTTATATTTACTTGGGAATGAAAATATAGGTCAGATCCAGCACCTGAAGCAAGTATGGTAGTGTCCATCCCTAGATGCATCATCCATGCAAGTTTGGTTCGGGTAAGGCTTATAGTTATTTGGGAATGAAAATATAGGTCAGATCCAGCATCTGAAGCAAGTCTGGTAGTGTCCATCCCTAGATGCATCATCCATGCAAGTTTGGTTCGGGTAGTGCTTATAGTTATTTGGGAATGAAAACATAGGTCAGATCCAGCATCCGAAGCAAGTATGGCAGTGTCCATCCCTAAATGCATCATCCATGCAAGTTAAGTTCAGGTAGGGCTTATATTTACTTGGGAATGAAAATATAGGTCATCCAGCATCCGAAGCAAGTTTGGTAATGTCCATCCCTAGTTGCATCATCCATGCAAGTTTGGTCAAGGTAGGGCTTATAGTTACTTGGGAATGAAAATATTGGTCAGATTCAGCATCCGAAGCAAGTCTGGTAGTGTCCATCTCTAGATGCATCATCCATGCAAGTTTGGTCTAGGTAGGGCTTATAGTTCCTTAGGAATGGACCTGCTCCAAAAAGTTTAACCTGGTCATTCATCTGGAAAATGTAGGGCAGATCCAACATCTGAAGCAAGTCTGGTAGTGTTCATCCCGAGATGCATCATCCGTGCAAGTTTGAATCAACATGTGAAGTTTGATAACACCCTCTTGAATGGTACGTTTAAAACTGAGCTAAACATTAATTTAAGAAAAGTGAGGTCAAGGTCAAAGGAAAGGTCAAGGTAAAAAAATGTGGATGCTGTTGCATAACTGTAATCAATATCTATCAGCATATGAAGTTTGATGAAAATATCTTAGTTTCTTTGAAACTTAGCTTTGAACTGAGCTAAACGCAAAGTGTGACGGAAGGACAGAAGGAGGAAGACGGACATAACAAACCTATATGACCCGGCCATATTCATGGCGGGGCATAAAAATGTGTCCATACTTATGAATTTGTTCTGCCCTTTGAGAACGATCTCTTGAACCATATTCTTTTATTAATAAAGAAATAGGTCAATTTTAACCAGAGGCCCATGGGCCACATTGCTCATCTGAGCACTGTGGCAAGAAAAATAATCAGAATTATGTTCTGTATTGAAAGATTCAAATCTATAATGGTCCTAACTTACCAATAAGTGGAGGGGTATAATTTGAACAAACTTGAATCTACACTAACTGAGAATGCTTGCATATTTCTATGACTGCTTAACTTTGAACTTACAGTGTGGTCCCCCCCCCCCCCCCCCCCCCAGGAGTCAGGATTTGAGCAAACTTGAATCTACACTACCTGAAGATGCTTCCGTATAAATATAACAAATCATGTATTAGTTGCTCTTAAGAAAAAGATTTTTCCTATAAAATCCTATGTTAATAAACCTTGATTGCCCCTTGTGGCCCAACCCTACCCCCTGGGGAGTTATGATTTGATTAAACTTGAATCTATACTACATTATACATCAGAATGCCTTCATGTAAATATGACCAATCATGGCTTTGTTGCTCTTGAGAAGATTTTTAAATATTTTTTCTATACTTTCCTATGTAGAAATTTGATCGTCCATGAATGTGGCCCTGCCCTACCCCTGGGGATCATGATTTGTAAAAATTTGAATCTACACTATGGTCTACCTGAGAATATTTCCACATAAGTTTCATCTTTTCTTGTGCAATGGTTCTTGAGAAGAACATTTTTAAGCATGCCACCATATTGTATCTAATTATCTCTCGCTGAATGAGGGCTTGACCTTTGAACAAACTTGAATCCCCTTCTCCCAAGGATGTTTTGTGGCAATTTTATTTATATCGGATCATTAGTTCTTGACAAGAAGTCAAAAATGTAAAAAGATTACAGACAGATGGACAGACAGACAGTCTACAGACAAAATGTGATCAGAAAATTAAGCTCATTTGAGCTTTTAGCCCAGGTGAACTTAAAACTCTACATGTATCAATAATACTTTTCATGATCGACAACCCATGTTTGTGTTCTAGGTATTCAATCTAAATTTAATGATAAAGCATTGATATATATTACTGGTGCAATACCAGTCTTGTAAATTTCTGAGTGCAAAAATAGGAGAGTGACTGAGTGTGCACTTTCACAAAGTTATAAATTTTTTGCTAAAGTGTTTAATAATAACATATAAACACTTATAGTATAACTTATAGTCCTATATTTTGAATTTCAAAATTCATTTTTTAAAAAAGATGCATGTACTTATTGAGATTTTTTAGCTTGTAAGTGAGATAAAAGTAAATGTTGATGCTCTCATGATATTTTTTATGATGATTATAGGTTTTCACTATTTAGTAGCTTCTATTCTGAAATTCAATTTATTGGAACTTATTTTCTTCAATGCTTTTTGTGACAATAAATTATATTCTTTGCCATCTATCTTTTTATTTTGGTGAGAGAAATGAACCTGGGCTCTCCCTGGGCTTACCTACCTGCATGAGAGACATAAATATGTACATCCATGTTTCTAGGATAATGTTAGTTCAATCCATACTTTATAATTTAAGTGTCCTTTGAAAAACCCAGAAAATCCTGTTAAAAACCTTTATAGCTTCTTTTTCTTTGTTACTTTGTCAAACAACGGATTTTTTTGGGGGGGGGTGGGGGGGTCAAATCTTCTTTAAAGTTTCAGACAAGTAAAAAGTTATGAGACAAAAGCAACTAGGACTATTTTGAATTCAATTTCATCTTGCTATGCCAGCTGTTTTTCAAACACATTTTGGCTTTTTAATTGTATGTATAATTTTGAGTATGTACATGTGTACAACACTTTTTCACTTACATATCTCGATTGCATCAGCAGTGTAATAGCATGTGTTTTTACTGATCTATAACCAGTCAAAAGGGATGCTTACTCCTCATAGACATTTGATCCCATGCAATTCTGGATTTTTTAGGGATCCATGATTTTTTAGATCCTGTTCACATGCAATGTTTTTATTGATTAGCCTATAGCAAGCGCAGCGAGCAGTGCTACTCGCGAAGCGAGGTCAATAGACCCTTTCACGATAACTGCGGTACTGCTCTTTTGCAGGGCAAAATGATATTATATATATATTATAATACTTTGGTGAAATATGACGTAAAAGTAATTGTTTAAAATACGTCATTTAATTATCTTTCAACAAAAACTCCGCCAAACGTTATTAATTTGCCCTGCAGAAGAGTAGTACCGCAGGTACTGTGAATGGGTTAACAGATAAAGTGGTAGACCAGAAGAGATTCTCAATAGTAATATGTATATAGGTCAAGCAAATTTTTGTGTGTAACATTCCCAGAATTCCTTTGCTACCCAATACCCTTTGCTTGAATAAATAAATAAATAATGTAGAAGGCTTAAAAGGCATTCAGTCTGAAGAAATCTTTTTAAGAAACAAAAAATAACTCCCAGTGTCTTTTGAAAAAAAAATGCTATAGGTCTATAAATTCAACTAGACGCGCAGGGTAGTTTCCGTAAACCCTGACGACCTCTTCTGTGACGTCACAGTCAAGATGACGTTTGAAGTGGCGATCAACGTCACACCGTAAAACAATATTATAAGTTACATAGTCTTTTAGTGACAGGGTATGGGATGATACCTGGTTTGTAAATTTCATACCTGGCGAGGCGGAGTTAGTGACCTAATACGGATTCATACAGGGTGTGAAATGGAAATCCGTATTGGGCCATTTGGGCGAGGCGGTATTCAGCTGTTATTAACCTTGTCTTTTACTCTTTCCTTAAATTAGGTGATCATTTGAATCTAACATAAATATACACTTCTCTTTTTGCAAATGCTTTACCTCTCTTTCCATCTCTCTATACCTTTCTGATTTGCGACCGTTTCCTTTCTTTATATTGACTCATGAAAATCGTTAGCAAAATTCTGGCGCCATTCTGATGTATTTAATTTTGAATTCCGAGCTCGAACTAAATTTTGTGAAAATTGAAATTTGCTTTGAGGTTCTACGCAAGAACACCAAACTTCATTTATAAAGATGAAAACGTAAATTTTATTTTAAACTAAAATTGATCAAGAAAAACGCGCCTTATTTTAATTTTGGAAAAAGACGCAACAATATACTCGTATAGTACTGCTTACTATATCATAGGCGCTTGGTTACAGGATGGTATATTTTGTGTATTATGTGTTTTACTATGTGTGCCTGAATACCCTCATTAAAATAAAAATACGAATTCGCCGAAATTAGCACGTTTTAAAAAATGTCATATTTACTGTACATAAAAAGAGTAAAGGAGTGTCACTCTCCATCTTGAAAATCAGGGGGTACCTCGGTTCACACTAAATTTTCATCTATATCCACATTTTTCCTACCGGTGTCGGGTGAGATCTAGCTTCAAAAATGATTGAATGACAACTCCCTATCATCTGTTGACCTACATATGCCGTTTTAAAAAAGCAGTGAACCGATACAGAGAATATTCTATTAAATAGTGTGACAGCTTCAATGAAATTAAAAAAGAACGTTAACGTTCTTAAAGACTAACGTTCGAGGTTTATAAACTATATTTAACACATTTTACAAATCCCATATAGTATAAAAGCAACAAACACTAAATCAGTAAAACGGCTATGAATTTTAACCTTTTTAATTGTCCTACTTATCTCCAAAGTTTAAATTTTATGAAAAGGTTGAAATGTTTCGCCGGAAAACATGGCTCGTCCTACGACGGTCAAAGAATCAGATACCATTAATGCTCAATAATTTGAATAAGATCTTTGATGTTAATATAAACACCATTTAGCGATCTTTTACAAAATGGTTTTCTTATTTTTGTCTCTTCAATTAAGTTTGATATGACACAAGTGTATGGGAAAACAGTGGTTAAGTTTTATACTTACTATATACATTGATATTCTTGAATGAAAATCTATAAATATGATTTAAGATCTTTTTTCCGAGTGTAAATCCAAAGATATTAGCTATAAAATTTCATTTGCACATTTAGTCTTCTTTTTCTACTTTGAGAACTAGCCAAAACCAATAATAGAAGACGTTAGTTTGACACAGAATTGCAACGTAACTATGACGTGACAATCCAAGTATTCCTTTGCATTTCATTTGTCCTTATGTTGCTTTCATTCAAGCAAACGCTCGGCTGCCTACGAATTCGTTTGTCAAAAAAACCGGAAGTACTGACGACGAACAAAAGGTTGCGTCCTGGATAGTATCTATCATGATGTATAATCCCTGAAAGTTTCACATTGATAACTTTTACCGTTCTTGAGTTTAACCGTGGACAAAATGTCATTTTAATTTCAGAAAATGGTCCATAATGTGGCACCAGATTGGAATTTTCAAAAAATCGCTCAGATAGATCAAGTTCATGTTACGACACATCAACTCTGAAAAATTCATGTAATTCCATCCACAATAGTCTTCGAGAAATCGCGTGCACAAAATTAGATGGTCAGAAAAATAATAATAATAATAAGAAACAGTAGAATCACTATAAGGTCTTCCGTGAAGACGGAAGACCTCAACGAGTGGGTCTTCCGTTCAATTCTTGAAATGACGATTTTCATTCTAAAATAATGATTTACCACAATCTGTAAAAAGACATTGAATAAAAGACTTAAAAAATCGGCTTTTTGCCCCTAACAGCCCCTAATTTTAGGAATCGGCCCTTTTTATTCATATGATCTTAAAGCTCTTAAGATTTTGAACATTTTTTTTCAACAACTATTCAGAAATTCTTTTTCGTTTTTGAGCTATTAGCAAAAGAAATATTTAGGGGCCAACCCTTCAACTCCTTAATGGGTACGTTTAGCAAAAAATGAAGGGTTGCATATTGTTCAGAACATTATTTTGAACATGTTTTGTTCAATATTGCTTTTCAAAATATTTCTCCCTTTCGAGATATAAAGCATCAAAGATTTTGCATTCTGGCCCCTTGTGGCCCCTAATTATGTACCATACGACATAAAAACCATAATATGTAGTTGTAGATGGTTGAGATAAACATTTTTGCTTCAGTAATGTTTTACAAAAAATTAAGTGAAAAGAGTTATCCATTGAAGACTTTTGGCCCCTCTTGGCCCCTAATTCGAGTGCCCAGACCCTTTTTCTTGATATCATCTTAAAGATCTTAAGATTTTGAACATTTTGTGTTCAACAACTGTTCAGAAATTCTTTTTTGTTTTTGAGCTATTAGCAAAAGAAATATTTAGGGGCCAACCCTTCAACTCCCTAACGGGGACGTTTAGCGAAAAATGAAAGGTTGCATATTGTTTAGAACATTATTTTGAACATCTTTTGTTCAATATTGCTTATCAAAATATTTCTCCCTTTCGAGTTATAAAGCATCAAAGATTTAGCATTCTGGCCCCTTTTTGCCCCTAATTATGTATCATACGACATAAAAACCATAATATATAGTTGTAGATGGTTGAGATAAACATCTTTGCTTCAGTAATGTATAAAAAGATATTAAACTGATAAAGAGTTATCGATTGTAGACTTTTGGCCCCTCTTGGCCCCTAATTCGAGTGCCCAGCCCCTTTTTCTTGATATCATCTTAAAGATCTTAAGATTTTGAACATTTTGTGTTCAACAACTGTTCAGAAATTCTTTTTCGTTTTTGAGCTATTAGCAAAAGAAATATTTAGGGGCCAACCCTTCAACTCCTTAATGGGGACGTTTAGCAAAAAATAAAAGGTTGCATATTGTTCAGAACATTATTTTGAACATGTTTTGTTCAATATTGCTTTTCAAAATATTTCTCCATTTCGAGATATAAAGCATCAAAGATTTTGCATTCTGGCCCCTTTTGGCCCCTTATTATGTACCATACGACATAAAAACCATAATATATAGTTGTAGATGGTTGAGATAAACATCTTTGCTTCAGTAATGTATTACAAAATATTAACAGATAAAGAGTTATCGATTGAAGACTTTTGGCCCTTCTTGGCCCCTAATTCGAGTGCCCAGCCCCTTTTTCTTGATATCATCTTAAAGATCTTAAGATTTTGAACATTTTGTGTTCAACAACTATTCAGAAATTCTTTTTCGTTTTTGAGCTATTAGCAAAAGAAATATTTAGGGGCCAACCCTTCAACTCCTTAATGGGGACGTTTAGCAAGAAATAAAAGGTTGCATATTGTTCAGAACATTATTTGAACATCTTTTGTTCAATATTGCTTTTCAAAATATTTCTCCCTTTCGAGATATAAAGCATCAAAGATTTTGCATTCTGGCCCCTTGTGGCCCCTAATTATGTACCATACGACATAAAAACCATAATATGTAGTTGTAGATGGTTGAGATAAACATCTTTGCTTCAGTAATGTATTACAAAATATTAACTGATAAAGAGTTATCGATTGAAGACTTTTGGCCCCTTTTTGCCCTTAATGTGATGAGTCAGCGCTTTTTTCTTGGTATGATTTGAAAGATCTTGCTGTTATGCACAAATGATGTTCAGTATGTTTTAACAAAATATTTAGACTTTAAAAGATATGATGCGAAATGTCTAAAAAAATCGGTCATGATTCGTGTCCTAAATTTTGACCCCTACCGAGCTCCCATACTAGGCACTTCCGGAAAATATCCTGACCCAGGTGCAATATGGCAACATGTCCTCTATCATCCCTTTTTGAAAATTTCAGCTTTCTAGCTTGAACCGTTTTTGAAGTTCCATCTATCAGACAAGGAAAAATTTCAGCTTTCTAGCTTTGAACCGTTTTTGAGTTCCATCAGAGACAAGGAGGTCAAAAAATTTCGATTGGAAAGGAATAATAATAATAACAAAGTGCGTTTTCGAAAGTGACGACGACGGACGTATTCTTGATGACCCCAGCTTAAAGACATTTGAACATTTGCTTCTTTGACATATTACATAAAAACTTTGAATATAAAGAACAAAATTTTGGCCCCTCTAGAATTTTAGGGCCAGATCTTTTTATCTTCGACCGGAAGTGAATTTTTCAAAATCGTGTTGCGGGTACAAACTTCAGATAGAAACACATTATCTCTGAAAATTTGAACTAAATCGGTCGAGCCGTTTCCGAAAAATCCTCTGCACAAAATCGGTAAGGAAAAAATAGAAAAATAACTAGATACGATCTCGTTGCGAGCAACGAGTGGGTCTTCCGTCCAATTCTTGATGAGATAAGAAAAGATTTTGATTGCGATTTTCATTCTAAAATAATGACCACAATCTGTAAAAAGATATTGAACATTAAAGACTGTAAAAAACTGGCCTTTTGCCCCTTACGCCCCCTAATTTTAGGAATCAGTCCTTTTTATTCAAATCATCTTAAAGATCTTAAGATTTTGAACATTTTGTGTTCAACAACTATTCAGAAATTCTTTTTCGTTTTTGAGATATTAGCAAAAGAAATATTTAAGGGGCCAACCCTTCAACTCCTTAATGGGGACGTTAAGCAAAAAATAAAAGGTTGCATATTGTTCAGAACAATAATTTTGAACAACTTGTGTACAATATTGCTTATCAAAATATTTCTCGCTTTCGAGATATAAAGCATCAAAGATTTTGCATTCTTGCCCCTTGTGGCCCCTAATTATGTACCATGCGACATGAAAATCATAATATATAGTTGTAGATGGTTGAGATAAACATCTTTGCTTCAGTAATGTATTACAAAATATTAACTGATAAAGAGTTATCGATTGAAGACTTTTGGCCCCTCTTGGCCCCTAATTCGAGTGCCCAGCCCCTTTTTCGGGATCTCATCTTAAAGATCTTAAGATTTTGAACATTGAGTGTTCAACAACTGTTCAGAAATTCTTTTTCGTTTTTGAGCTATTAGCAAAAGAAATATTTAGGGGCCAACCCTTCAACTCCTTAATGGGGACGTTTAGCATAAAATAAAAGGTTGCATAATGTTCAGAACATTATTTTGAACAACTTTTGTCCAATATTGCTTATCAAAATATTTCTCCCTTTCGAGATATAAAGCATCAAAGATTAAGCAATCTGGCCCCTTGTGGCCCCTAATTATGTACCATGCGACATGAAAATCATAATATATAGTTGTAGATGGTTGAGATAAACATCTTTGCTTCAGTAATGTATTACAAAATATTAACTGATAAAGAGTTATCGATTGAAGCATATTGGCCCCTCTTGGCCCCTAATTCGAGTGCCCAGCCCCTTTTTCTTGATCTCATCTTAAAGATTTTAAGATTTTGAACATTTTGTGTTCAACAACTGTTCAGAAATTCTTTTTCATTTTTGAGCTATTAGCAAAAGAAATATTTAGGGGCCAACCCTTCAACTCCTTAATGGGGACGTTTAGCAAAAAATGAAAGGTTGCATACTGTTTAGAACATTATTTTGAACAACTTTTGTTCAATATTGCTTATCAAAATATTTCTCCCTTTTGAGATATAAAGCATCAAAGATTTAGCATTCTGGCCCCTTGTGACCCCTAATTATGAACCATACGACATAAAAACCATAATATATAGTTGTAGATGGTTGAGATAAACATCTTTGCTTCAGTAATGTATAACAAAATATTAACTGCTAAAAAGTAATCAATTGAAGACTTTTGGCCCCTCTTGGCCCCTAATTTGAGTGCCCAGCCCCTTTTTCTTGATCTCATCTTAAAGCTCTTAGGATTTTGAACACTTTTTGTTCAATACCTATTCAGAGATTCTTTTTCGTGTTCGAGTTATTAGCAAAAGAAATATTTAGGGGTCAGCCCTTCAACTCCTTAATGGGGACGTTAAGCAAAAATTTAAATGTTGCATATTGTTTAGAACATTATTTTGAACATCTTTTGTTCAATATTACTTATCAAAATATGTCCCACTTTTGAGATATAAAGTGTCAAAGATTTAGCAATCTGGCCCCTTGTGGCCCCTAATTATGTAACATATGAAATTAAAATCATAATATACAGTTGTAGATTGTTGAGATAAATATTTTTGCTTCAATATTGTATAACAAAATATTGATCATTTAAGAGTTATCGAAAAAAGACTTTTAGCCCCTTTTGGTCCGTAATGTGATGAGTCAGCACTTTTTCATTGATATCATTTTAAGGATCTTGTCATTCTGCACAAATTTTGTTCAATATGTTATAACAAAATAATTATACTTTAAAAGATTTGATGCAAAATGTCTTTAAAAATCAGTCATGATTCGAGTCCTAAATTTTGACCCCTACCGAGCTTCCATACTAGGCACTTCCGGAAAATATCATGACCCAGGTGCAACATGGCAACATGTCCTCTATCATCCCTGAAAATTTCAGCTTTCTAGCTTAAGCCGTTTTTGAGTAACGCGACAGACACGGAGGTCCTCTAAATTTCGATCAAAGGGCGATAACTCTCGACTGAAAAGGAATTTCCAAAAAAGGACTTGCCGGAATTAACTTCAGATGTCAATGCATAAACCATGAAAATTTGGATAAAATCGAACGAGCCATCTCCGAGAAATCCTCTGCACAAATTTTGTAAGAAGAAAAAAGAAGAAAAATAATAAAGGGGAAAAAGAAACCGAAGAATAATAGAATTCCGCTGAAGACTAATAATAACTAGATACGATCTCGTTGCGAGCAACGAGTGGGTCTTCCGTCCGATTCTTGATAAGATGAGATAAGATTTTGATTGAGAATTTCATTCTAAAATAATGATTTTCCATAATCTGTAAAAAAGACATTGAACACTAAAGACTTTCAAAAAATCAATTTTTGGCCCCTCACAGCCCAAACGTTAGGGATCAGCCCTTTTTCCTTCATATTATCTGAAAGCTTTCATGATTTTGATGACTTTTTGTTCAACAACTATTCAGAGATTTTTTTCGTTTTTGAGTTATTCACATGAGAAAAAGTTAGGGGCCAGCCCTTCAACTCCTTAATAGGGACGTTTAACGAAAAATAAAAGGTTGCATATTGTTCAGAACATGATTTTGAACATCTTTTGTTCAATATTACTTTTCAATATATTTCTCATTTTCGAGATATAAAGCGTCGAAGATTTAGCATTCTAGCCCCTTTTGGCCCCTAATTACGTACCATACGACATGAAAATCATGATAAATAGTTGTAAATGGTTGAGATAAACATCTTTGCTTAGTAATGTATTACAAAATATTAACAACTAAAGAATTATCGATTGAAGACTTTAAGCCCCTTTTGGCCCCTAATTTAAGCGCCCAGCCCCTTTTTTGTGATTTCATCTGAAAGCTCTTAGCATTTTGAACACTTTTTGTTCAAAAACTATTCAGAGATTCTTTTTCGTTTTCGGGCTATTTGCAAAAGAGACATTTAGGGGCTAACCTTTCAACTCCCTAATGGGGACTTTTAGCGAAAAATGAAAGGTTGCATATTGTTCAGAACATGATTTTGAACATCTTTTGTTCAATATTACTTGTCAAAATATTTCTCACTTTCGAGATATAAAGCGTCAAAGATTTAGCATTCTGGCCCTTTTGGCCCCTAATCATGTGTTATACGACATTAAAATCATAATATACAGTGGTAGATTGTTGAGATAAACATTTTTGCTTCAGTAATGTATTACAAAATATTGACTGTTAAAGAGTTATCGAAAAAAGACTTTAAGCCCCTTTTGGCCCCTAATTTGAGTGCCCAACCCCTTTTTCTTGATTTCATCTTGAAGCTCTTAGCATTTTGAACACTTTTTGTTCAATAACTATTCAGAGATTTTTTTTTTTTCGAGTTATTTGCAAAAGAAATATTTAGGGGCCAGCCCTTCAACTCCCTAATGGGGACTTTTAGCGAAAAATGAAAGGTTGCATATTGTTTAGAACATGATTTTGAACATCTTTTGTTCAATATTACTTGTCAAAATATTTCTCACTTTCGAGATATAAAGCGTCGAAGATTTAGCATTCTGGCCCCTTTTGGCCCCTAATCATGTATTATACGACATTAAAATCATTATATACAGTGGTAGATTGTTGAGATAAACATTTTTGCTTCAGTAATGTATTACAAAATATTGACTGTTAAAGAGTTATCGAAAAAAGACTTTAAGCCCCTTTTGGCCCCTAATTTGAGTGCCAGCCCCTTTTTCTTGATTTCATCTTGAAGCTCTTAGAATTTTGAACACTTTTTGTTCAATAATTATTCAGAGATTCTTTTTTGTTTTCGAGTTATTTGCAAAAGAAATATTTAGGGGCCAGCCCTTCAACTCCCTAATGGGGACTTTTAGCGAAAAATGAAAGGTTGCATATTGTTTAGAACATGATTTTAAACATCTTTTGTTCAATATTACTTGTCAAAATATTTCTCACTTTCGAGATATAAAGCGTCAAAGATTTAGCATTCTGGCCCCTTTTGGCCCCTAATATTGTATTATACGACATTAAAATTATAATATATAGTTGTAAAATGTTGAGACAAACATTTTTGCTTCAGTAATGTATAACAAAATATTGACTGTTAAAGAGTTATCGAAAAAAGACTTTAGCCCCTTTTGGCCCCTAATGTGATGAGTCAGCACTTTTTTCTTGATATCATTTTAAAGATCTTGTCATTCTGCACAAATATTGCGCAGTATGTTTTAACAAAATAATTACACTTTAAAAGATATGATGCCAAATGTCGCAAAAAATCAGTCATGAATCGTGTCCTAAATTTTGACCCCTACCGAGGTTCCATACTAGGCACTTCCGGAAAATATCCTGACCCAGGTGCAACTTGGCAACATGTCCTCTATCATCCCTGAAAATTTCAGCTTTCTAGCTTGAGTCGTTTTTGAGTTCCATCACAGACAAGGAGGTCCTCTAAATTTCGATCAAAGGGCGATAACTTCCGACCGGAAGTGAATTTCAAAAAAATGAAAAAAACGTATAAGGTTTAGATAAAGATACATCTTCTCTGAAAATTTCAAGTAAATCGGTAGAGCCATCTCTGAGAAATCTTCTGCACAAAAATTGTAAGAAGAAAAGGCAAGAATAATAATAAAAGTGAAAAAGAAACAATAGAATAATAGAAGGGTCTTCCGCTGAAGACGGAAGACCCTAATAATAATAATAATAAAAGTGAAAAAGAAACCGAAGAATAATAGAAGGGTCTTCCGCTGAAGACGGAAGACCCTAATAAGAAACAATAGAATCACTATAAGGTCTTCCGTGAAGACGGAAGACCTTAATAATAATAAAAAACAGACGAATAACAGTAAGGTCTTCCGAAGGAAGTCGGAAGACCTTAATAATAAGAAACAGAGTAAAAACAATATGTTCCCAAACTCCGTTTGGGGAACATAATAAGAAACCGAGTAAAAACAATATGTTCCCAAACTCCGTTTGGGGAACATAATAAAGAATAAATTTACATTAAAATGTAGGAAAAATGAATATTATAACACTAAGTGCCCACCATACGAATAAGATTCGAGGAGCTCGTGTTTAACGGGATTTTATAAAGATTTTTATAGACGCAGATCGAAAGATCGTTTGAAAAGTTACTTCTCTAGACTAACACCTCTTGCTTAAATGTATTTTTTACCGAACTATACACAACAAAATAATTTTTTGTATTGTTTGAGCTAATAGTTCGGCCGTCACGAACAGCTGTGGGTTTCGTTTTTACGAAGTTCCACAGAAATTCCACATGGAAAATTGACTAAATTGTATTAAATGTGCGATGAATATGTTAATTAAAATTCCCCAATGCCTAAGTAAATGCGCTTTTGCTTTGTTTCAATGAAAATTGGATTTGAATAAAAAAGACCACCATTTGGTAGGTAAAAAAGACGCCGATATGGGCGATTGACCACCGAACGGGGGTTAAATGACCATTTGGGGGGGTGTGCCCAACCTGTTAGATATTCACGTGTCGAGGGACAAGTCCATAGAAACTGATGCATGTACGTAGTGTAATTTGTGTAAAGGAGCAAAACTACTTCAAGGCACTTTAGTCTTTATGGGTATGAAACAATCAGGATGTTGCAAACTTTGGAGCAGGGGTTAACAAGATTTTTATTAAGATCAAGGTTTTTGAATGTGTATTTCTAATGTTTTAGTTTAGCTTTTACAGTTTTTTAAATAATTTTTTTTTCAGGAATTACTCCTTGAATGTTGAAGGGCATTATGTTTAGTTGTTTACATTTTATGACAATTTTACATCATAATGCAGTGTTAAGTACATTATATTTGTGTACACATGAAAAAACGTATGAAATAGAGCCTTTTCCTACAGGGTTTGAAATTAACAGTCACCAACTCGCAATTTGCAACTAATATTCCATGTGGACGAATTTAAAAATTAAATTGCATTCAAGTTGCCCACGTGTGATTAGAAAATTTATGGTAATAAATATTTGTTTTTCAATTTTGTCTGATTGTTTTTTTTTTCTTTCTCTCGAAAAATTTCATATCGGTAAAGTGCTGTATAATTACCAGTTTACAGTGCTTTATAATTACCAGTGAGATGCACGGTACTTATACAAAAAGCATCTGAGTGATTATGATGGGCACGGTGTAGCATCAACGGGTCAGTAAGCCCAAAAAGTATATTAATTGTGAAAAAAATCTGCCATGTGCTTAATTATATGACTGAAGAGCCATGTCAATCTTTATAAACAAAATAGTTCTTGTTTAAATTTAGATAAGTCGTGCATAATTGTTTATACGGATAGAAAAAACATATGATTAACCCTCTTACTGCCAGAGGGGTCATATATGGGCTCTACCCACTGGCTGCCACAGGGGTCATATATGTCCCATCAAAAGTATTTTATATTAAGTTTTGATCTATTCAAGATTTAAGTTCATTAATTATGCGTTTATTTTTAAGCATTTATTTGAATCGAGTAATAAAATTTATATCTTGCTGGTGGGCATATTTTGAAGTAGGCTACAACTGTGATATGTTGACGACGTCAAACTCGTATTGATGACGTCAGCAACGTCACAATAGGTATTGGGCTATTCAAGGGACTTGACGAATAATATAGATGATAAATAAAACAACTTTTGAACTCTTTTTCTTATTTAAAAACTAAAGATTCACTTTAAGATCTATATATAAAAAATAGATAAATAAAAATAAAACGAATATTCGAGAGAAATAGACTTCATAAATCAATAGAATACTATATTTAAAGAGAAGACTTAGTTAGCGATAAAGAAATAAAGAGAATCATTATTTGCAAAGTATGATTAGTATTATAATACTAGTATTGTCTTATTTATCCCATTGAAACACAAATAAAATTTAGGATGTTTCCCTTTCGTGTTATTGAAGGGCTGACCATTTGATCCTCGGTAGGGGGGGGGGGGGCATAAGAATTTGGAATAAGATACTTTGCCTTTAAAAATTTTGCATAACATGTGGTAAAAATCTCTTCTCCACTGATAAAAATTATATTTAAGAAACTGTCCCTTAGAAATAAATATTCTATCAACTCGCCCCATCCCCTGGGAATTTTAGTTTTCAAAAATTAGTTTAATAAATATAATACATGTAAATAAATAATTACAGTAAAACTCGTTTAGTACGAACACGGATATTGCGAATTCACGGATATAGCGAAGTCATCTTGGATCTCTAGCTATATAAATTTAATAAATTATATATTAATATATTATTATTTTTCTTTATTGTTCCAAATATCTGATTGGCTCAAACTGGATCACATGACCAAGTATAAAAAGTGTTACGGACTGGATGTTTCTATTTAAAAAATTTATAAACCTGCTGTTTCTAAAATTGGAAACATTCTTCTGTGAAGCAACAATAGTGCTGACGTCACAATAGTCTTTATAGACTGGATGTTTCTAAAAACAGATACTGCAGCTGGTTTTCATTACTGTGACGTCATAATACAATGACATAACAATGCCTTGTATGAGAAGGTACTGAGTATTAGAAAGAAGGATTTTAAGACATTTCTTATTAACTGATAAAAAATAATAAAACAATTGTAGCCTTTTGATTCGGTACAATCCCTCGATATATAGACCTTAGAGAAAGCATATCGACCTCGCACTTTGTGCTCGGTCGATATGCTTTCTCTAAGGTCTCTATATCGAGGGATTGACCTCATCAAAAGGCTATAATTGTATAATATTGTTATAACGATATTACGGATAAAGCGAAGTTACTTCATTGGTCCCAGCGACTTTGTTATAACCGAGAATTACATGTATAATGGGTTTCATGACTGACTGAAATTTTGAATAAAATCTAGGATTGCTTAAGATCTGGAAGCCAGAATAGGAAAATTAGATTATGAATATTTATCGGCGTTCAGATTTTAGAACGCAGTTCGCAGTTCGCTATTCGCAATTCAAAAGTGAACTGCGTTCTAGAACGCAGTTCGCAATTATTTTAACTTTCGCTGTGTGGTCTGAAATTTTGAGGGTGGGGTACTAGGGGTCAGATACCACTTCTGTGAAAAAATGGTGATGGTACCATCTCTTGTTTCCGAGATATGGCCCTCCAGTTTTTAGCCCTACTATATAATACTATATGAATAAACATCGGGCTCTGGGACATCGAAGTCCCCTACCCTGGGGTCTGAAATTTTGAGGGTGAGGCACTAGGGGTCAGATACCACTTCTATGAAAAAATTGTGATGACACTATTTATCTGATTAGAAATCAATAAGAAAACATTTGTGTCTTTTTTGTATTTTTTAAAAACCTAAGTTGTAAATCCTTGCAATAATTAAAAAAATAAAAAGGATGGGAATATTAGAAAAATCAAATCAGAAGTATACTACAAGTGGATTTTAATAAGAAATATTAGACAGATTAATATTAACAAGTTTTTATATATTACAGTGGATTAGCTATTATTTACAAGCGTGCATGTCAAAGCATTAACATTACACAACATTAAGAACTAAAAAGAAAGAAAGAGAAAAGGTATTTTAATACATTTGTTTCAGTATTTAAAGATAAATTCAAGATTTTCATTATCCACACGCTATACATTCTGGGGCTCAGAAACACTCCTAATTGTTGTCAATTCTTTTTGACACCCCCCCCCCCCCCCGCTTTGGGATGTTATTGCTACTCCAGACCCCTTTGCTCGAGTCAAGAAAGCATCCATATTATCTTTGCCCGGTTATGCCTATGAAATAAACATCTATAGCCACCCTGTAAACTCAAAATTTACGCTTCATGCTAGTAAATTAAATTATAAAGATTAAAATCTTGTTCACACCTTCAGATACGCGTAAGCTGTGTTTCTTTAATTCTATATGTTCCCGAAATTTTATATACAGTATTCCTAAGAAGCGCCTTGGGATTTTCTTTAAAATATTAACATTCTCAAAATCTGCAAGAAATTTTGAACAGAATAATTGGACTAGCAAAATTTGACAATCTTGGAATCGGAGGAAATAAAGAATGAATGAATGAATGAATGAATGTTATTCAGAGAGCTCAAGCATAAAGTAGAGCGTATACATTCTATGTTTTACACGGTTTAATACATATCGGCAAAATTATGGCAAAATTAGGGGTGGGGGTGGGATTAGTTTCCTCAAACTTCCCCTTCCGGTCCCTACGGCCTAAAAAGATAAACTCATTTTAATTAAATCGTTGAAATTTTCACAAATAATCCAGAAATGCCTTCCTGACGTTAAGAATAACGCTCCGTTGTTTACATTTGCTTGGCAACCGACGAATTTTTATGCGCCCGGATCGATAGATCCAGGTCGTATATTGTTTTTGTCTTGTCTGTTTGTCTGTTTATCTGTTTGTCTGTCTGTCTGTTGTCAACTTTAACCTTCGCCATAACTTTTGAACAATAAGAGATAGAGACTTCATATTTGGTATGCATACTCCACTAATAAAGTCCTTTCAAATGACATCAAGGTCAATGACCTTGTGACCTTGACTGTGACCTATATGCTAAAAATAGCTTTTTCCACTGTTTATCATAACTTTTGAAGCATAGGAGATAGGGACTTCATGTTTGGTATGCATACTCCACCGATAAAGTCCTTTCATACGACAGCAAGGTCATTGATCTTGTGACCTTGACTGTGACCTATATGCTAAAAATAGCTTTTTACACTTTTTGCCGTAACTTTTCAACCATAGAAGATAGGGACTTCATATTTGGTATGCATAATCCACCGATTAAGTTCTTTCAAATGACACCATGGTCAATGACCTTGTGACCTTGACTATGACCTATATGCTGAAAATAGCTTTTTCCACTGTTTGTCACAACTTTTGAAACATAGGAGATAGGGACTTCATATTTGGTATGCATACTCCACCGATAAAGTCCTTTCAAACGACGGCAAGGTCAATGATCTTGTGACCTTGACTGTGACCTATATGCTAAAAATATCTCTTTACACTTTTTTGCCATAACTTTTGAACCATAGGAGATAGGGACTTCATATTCAGTATGCAGACTCCACCGATTAAGTTCTTTCAAATGACACCATGGTCAATGACCTTGTGACCTTGACTGTGATCAATATGCTAAAAATAGATTTTTTACTTTGTTGCCGCCGGGCGCATAGTGTTTCACAAACACATCTTGTTGCTGATAAAAAGAAAGATGTGTTACTATTATTCATGCATGTTTTATTATACCCCCTGCAAACAAAGTTTGTGGGGTGATATTGGAATCAGCTTGTCTGTGCAAACTTTTCCTGTCCATATCTTTCTTACAGAGGAACATTAAAATCTACTACTCCACACAAAGATTGCACATGACCTAAGGGTGTGTCATGACCTTGACCCAAGGTCATTTGGGGAACTTCAAGGTCACTGGAAGAAAAATTTCATAATTCGTGTCCGTTTCATATCTTTCTTATGGTTAAACTTGGTAGATTCTCATTTCACACAAAGATTGCTCTTGACCTAAGGGTGTTTCGTGACCTTGACCTAAGGTCATTTGGGGAAGTTCAAGGTCACTGGAAGAAAAATTTTTAATTAGTGTCCGGTCTATATCTTTCTTATGGATAAACTTGGTAGGTTCCTATTTCACAAGAAGATTGCTCATGATAGGGTACGTCATGACCTTGATTCAAGGTCACTTGGGGAAATTCAAGGTCACTGGAAGAAAAATTTCATAATTTTTGTCTGGTCCGTAAATTTAGTCTATTTTTTTTATTAGGCTGTGCTTTTGTTTCATTTATTTGAATTATAATGAGCAATTACATTTGCACTTGAAATGTTTAAGCATTTCTCTTTTATCTCAGATCCATAAAATATTCATGATTTAGAACCTCTGAAAAATCCAGCGGGGGGTATTTTGTCCCATTTGGACAGTTCTAGTTTATGTTAGGTTTAATTTTAAGCCGGTTGACCCATTCAAATTATCCACTGGCAGATTTTTAATTTTGCCAAACTAATCAGCTGATTCCAGTTAATTGTAGAATATAAATTTTAGCTTTTTTATTTGAGATATAAAATATATCGAAACTATTTTACCTTAAGTATAAAGAGTAATCATTGTAGTTCTCCACAAGGGGTTTAACCATGGTGTCCCATCATGGTTAAAATATTAAAAATACAATATGTAGGGGAAAAAAGGCAAAAGAATGGGTGAACTAACCGCCCTATTTTAGATCTTTTTGCAACTTCTCTACCAAGATGTAAATGAAGCGAATCCAAAATATATTATGAGCAATGGAAAGAGCTATACATATACTAGGTTATAATTACATTTGTACTTATTTTAGGTGGAACATTTGTACAAAAACAATGCCATGTTGCCATGTATCAAAATTAAAGCAACAAGTTTTCTTTAGACTAGCCACCAAATGTGTCCTGACTGTGTACATGTATTCAGACGATGAATTTGTACTAAGTATACTGTTTTACCATATACTGTTTTACTCTTGTGTGTTTGTCTGTCTGTCTACGTGTGTTCTTGTGTCTGTCTGTAACAAATTTTGGTTGCTGTTTTCTAAGCAACTACTCATTGCAGATGCTTTAAGTTTCAACACAATCCCCTCTGAGGCATGTCATATGGTGGGATTCATTTTTGTTCAAATCCAATGTCATCTGTTTATCCATGCATTTTTCTGAACCATACATTACAAAAATTTTATTGTAGTTTTCTAAAAAAAAAAAAACTACTCATCGCAGATACTTGAAATTCTAGCACATCCATAGTTGAGGCATGCCATGTGGTTGGATTTATTTTTATGTGAATCTGATGTCAACTTCCTATTTATCTGTGCATCTGCCCATAATTGAACTTGTGTATATTAACATGTTAGTGGTATATTCACATCAGAGCATGGGTATTACTAGTGAGCATTGCCCCACAGACTTCTTTATTTTTATGCGCTCGGATCAATTGATATGGGCATTTATTGTATTTGTCACATCTGTATGTTGTCAACTTTAACTTTCATCATAACTTTTGAACCATGAAAGATAGATACTTAATATTTAGTATGCATACTCACTTATTAAGCTCATTCAAATGACAACGAGGTCAGTGACCTTGACTGTGACCTGCATGCTAAAAACAGTTTTTTCGAACTTTCGCCATAACTTTTGAACCATAGAAGATAGAGACTTCCTATTTGGTATGCATATTTCACTTGTTAAGTTCTTTCAAATGACATCAAGGTCAATGACATTGTGACCTTGACTGACCTACATCCTATAAATAGCTTTTTCGAACTTGTGCCAAAACTTATGAACCATAGAAGATAGAGACTTAATATTTGGTATACATGCTCCACTAATTCAATTACAAATGATTCCAAGATCAATGAGCTTTGACCTTGACTGTATCCTATATGCTAAAATAGATTTTTCATAATCATACTTTGTTGCTGCCGGGTGCTTAAAAAATTACTCGTTATTTTTAACTATTTGTGTTGCAGTGGTAAGTTTTGTGAAACCAATGAAGGTCAGGAAGTCAAACACAAATTATTGTATTTTTTTTTTTGGGGGGGGGGGTAGATTTCACATAAGTGCAGCTTCCTCCATGGTGAAATTTTCAAATGTGGACAACCCTGCAGTATTTTAACAAGAATTACAGCTTTTTCAAGTTTCTTTTGTAATAGGAAGCCATGTTTGGTGTCTGCTGTAAAAAATATAATACGTGGCCTGGGGACCATAAAACTTAGACAAGCTCACTTTTGATCTCGAGTCTCTTTTTGCCTTTTAGGAATATATAGTGGAAAAGTGAGACAGAGATCAAAAGTGAGTTTGTCTAAGTTTTATGGCCTCCAGACCTGGTTAATTCAGTCTGGGGGATGTTTAACTGCAGTATTGATAAGCAAAAATTAAAAAAAATATATCGACCTATTGAACTGATTTTAGCTCTACTGGTCAGATACAAGAAGAGCTTATGTGATTATAATGCGTTCTCTGTTTATCTGTCTGGAAACAATTTTCGAAAATGCTACTCCTCCTATAGTTTTTCTACGATTTTATTATAACTTGGCACGCAAGTAGCCAAAACTCGAGATATTGCTGCCAGTTGAAAGTTTCAACTCCCAAGTGTTACTTTTCCTTTATTATACTATAGACCAGTAGAGACACAGTCTCATCAGAGACTTCTAATTTAGGTATATTACATTATTTACATAATATTTTTCTAGGCCTCATGTAATTGTCAACATGGTCAAACTTCATTTTATATAATCTAGGGGTCCAAATGTTGTACACTTTTGATTAAATGACATACGCTTTTTAATTAAGGACATAAAGGAAGTGAAGTTGAATAAAAGGATAAGAGAGTTTTTATTCAGCTTAGTAGACCTGTAGCATGCATAACACGATGCATTTAACTGCTTGAATATATATATTTTTCAGAATCTTTGTCATGCCTCGTAGGAAGAACTGGAGGGTATCTTTGGCAAAGATGGGAAACCAAAGTCGAGCCAGCAATGACAGTAGACTTCTGGATACTGCCCACATAAAAAACAGTGCAAAGGACCCAACAAGTGACGCAACAGTTGACGGACCTTTGAGACTCGTGGAAGCTAGCCACGTAAAAAATAGTGCTAAAGACTGGGGGGATACTGCCTCCTTAAAAAGAGTACAAAATTTGCCTTCGGGCGCTACAAACTCTAACAATTTGCCTTCGGGCGCTACAAACTCTAACAATTTGCCTTCGGGCGCTACAAACTCTAACAATTTGCCTTTGGAAACTACAAACTCTAACAATATTCCTTTGGGCTCTACAAACTATAACAATTTGCCTATGGGCTCTACAAACTTTGCTAATTTGCCTTCGGGCTCTACAAACTCTGTCAATTTGCCTTCGGGCTCTACAAACTCTGCCAATTTGCCTTCGGGCTCTACAAACTATGTCAGTTTGCCTTCGGGCTCTACAAACTCCACCAGTTTCCCTTTAGAAACATGCATGCCTTTCACTGAGAAAACATTGCCTGTAACAAAATTATTTGGAACAATTAATCAATCTAGTAATTTGTTTCCAGCTTTTTCAAGAGGAGTTCAGTGCACATGCAATGCTTTGATGTCCATCATTCTGCAAAATACATCTACTTCAGTACAACTTGATGGTGTATTATTTGCTGGAGATGATTTATTTAGAGTCAGAATTGCAGAATTACAATCATCCGTTCAATTTGAATCAAAAATGTTACAATTTCAAGAACTTCCGAGGTCTGTGTATGTCAATGACAACCAGTATGAAATATGCTATTTTGAAGAAATTTATGGAACACTGACTCATATCAATTGGGATCAATCAGTTCAAAGTAATAATTTGAAAGAAGGCATTGAGTTGCTCTTTATGAGGTACAAGAAGGGATTAATTATTGTTGGAGGAATTTGTTTTGCAATATATCTGAATGAAGAGAACTCTCCTGTATTTTTTGATTCACATTCCCATGGAGAGGATGGTCTCTCATCTGCAGATGGTAGAGCTATCAAAATTACTTTCAGGGATATTGATCAACTTGTGGATTACATGTTTGCATTTTATCGAAGTTGCAATATTTCAATGATAAGTCAGTTTGAGATACAACCATTGTCTGTAACACAAAAATCAAGGATGTGCATTTCAGGAAGTGAAAGACCATCTTTAATTGATAAGTATTTTGAGTTTCAAGAGAACATGTCGAGCTCACAAACAAATAGAAAAGAATATATGAGAAATTATATGCGACAGAGGAGGGAAAACTCAGAAACAAGGAAAAGTGACAATGCACTGTGTGGTAGAAGTAAGAGTAAAGCAAGGTTAAGTAAAGACTTCAAAGAAAAAGAACTTGCTTCCAAAAAAATTGCTAGAGAAAATACAGAAACAAAACAAAAACACAGGCAAAGCACTTTGAAAAGTAAAACTAAGGCAAGACTTAGTAATGAATATAAAGAAAAAGAACTTGCTGCCAAAAAAATTGCCAGAGAAAATCCAGACACAAAGCAGAAAGATAGAGAAAGTGCTTTGAAAATTAGAGCTAAAGCAAGACTTAGTAAAGATTTTCAAGAAAAAGAACTTGCAGCCAAAAAAATTGCCAGAGAAAATCCAGAAACAAAGGAGAAAGACAGAGAAAGTGCTTTGAAAAGTAGAACTAAAGCAATACTTAGTAAAGATTTTCAAGAAAAAGAACTTGCTGCCAAAAGAAATGCCAGAGAAAATCCAGAAACAAAGAAGAAAGATAGAGAAAGTGCTTTGAAAAGTAGAACTAAAGCAAGACTTAGTAAAGATTTTCAAGAAAAAGAACTTACTGCCAAAAAAATTGCCAGAGAAAATCCAGAGACAAAGAAGAAAGAGATAGCAATTTGAAAAGTAGAACAAAAGCAAGGCAAAATCCAGAATATAGATCATCAGAAAGGGAAGCTAAAAGATTGAAAAAAGACAACGTCCAGCAGCTGGAGAAGGAACGTTTATATAAACAGCAAAGTAGAAGAAATAACAGAGAAAATGAGAGGGAGACAGAAAAAGTTTCTAAGGCTAAAAGAAGACTTGATGCAGAATTCAAAGACCATGAAAACAAATTATTGAAGAAAAGATGTTTTGGAAATTGTTTAGATGACTGCATCAAGAAATTCCATGATCAAGTAAAAATTGGCCCAATTAATGTGTGCACATGTTGTCATCAGACTTGGTTTTTCAAAAGCGTTGTTAAGTTGGATACAATTAATCTTAGTGCAAGTAGTAAAAGTATTTGTACTGGGTTAAGATCTGTGGATGACATAGAATGGCTTTGCTTAACTTGTTGTTCAGCTCTGAAGGATGAGAAAATTCCAAGACTTTCAGTTAAAAATGGAATGAAATGGCCTGAAAAACCAGATGCTTTGAATTTACACCCACTAGAAGAGAGGTTGATATCTCAACGGATACCTTTTATGCAAATAAGAGAATTACCAAGAGGAGGTCAGATGTCAGTCAAAGGAAATGTTGTAAATGTTCCAGTTGATATTCAGCCAACTGTAAATGCCCTTCCACGACAAATAGATGAGCATGTAACTATAGCTGTGAAATTAAAGAAAATATTATCACACAAATCTGCATGCTTCACAGAAAATGTTCGTCCCAATGTGGTGATAAATGCTTTAGAATGGCTAATGAAACATAGTGAATTGTACAAAAATTCAGGTGTAGTGATAGACCATTCTTGGAGAGATGAAATTGAAAAAAGTAATGAGGAAACAGTACAAGAACTGATAGGTAGTTCAAATGATAGTGATGATCGTGAGACTGAAGGAAATGATGATGCTTTTTGTGAAGTTTCCTCAGATGATTGCATTCAGGGCAATTCTGATACACTTGTAGATGAAGCAGATATTGATACAAATAAACTCTATGTGTTTGCTCCTTGAGAAAACCAAAAACCAATAAGTTTATTTACAGATAAAGATGCAGAATATCTCTGTTTTCCGACAATATTTTGTGGTCAACGCAGAATTGAAAATGAAGAAAGAGAAGTTCCAGTACACTACAGTGATGTTGCAAAATGGGAGTTGCACAGTGTTGATAGACGAGCAGCACAATCTGTACCTAACATCTTTTTTAAATTGAAGAAAATTCAAATTAAGCAAGTTAGTGACAAAGTTAACTTGGCATTGAGAAGATGTAAATCAGACGGTAAGAAAATCACTGCAGAACAAGTTTTAAATCCAGCCTCTGCTGAAAAAATTGTGAGATTAAATGAAGGGTATTATATTTTCAGAACACTTCGAAATTCTCCTGCATATCTTTCATCTAAAAAGAAAGATGTATTTGCCATGATAAGGCAGTTGGGTCTTCCAACTTGGTTTATTTCTCTCTCATCAGCTGATACCAGATGGCAAGATCTGCTTTAAACATTGGCAACACTAGAAGGGAAAACCCTGTCACAAGAAGAGTTAGAGGATTTAAATTGGAGTGAAAAATCAAAACTAGTTAAACAAGATCCAGTGACTTGTGCGAGATTCTTTGACAACAGAGTTCAACTTTTCATCAATACTGTTCTTAAAAGTCCTCATAATCCTCTAGGTGTTGTCACTGATGTATTTCGAAGGGTAGAATTCCAAAACCGAGGTTCGCCACATATTCATATGCTGGTATGGACAAGTGATGCTCCAAAGCACAAAGAAAATAGCAATGAAGAAATTGAAGCATATGTAGATAAGTATGTCACATGTGGTTTGCAGGAGAATAATCCTCGAATTAAGCAGCTTGTAGAGCTTCAAGTACATAAGCACTCAAAGACTTGCAAAAAAGGAGGTAGATCTGTGTGCAGATTTGGATTTCCTTTGCCACCTTTGCCCAGAACCATGCTTCTTGAACCTTTGGATGTTGATGTTGAACACTATAGAAAGATATACTCTGATATTCAGAAGAAAATGAATGATTACAAAGATGGTTGCAGTTTAGACTATGAGTCCTTCTTAGAGACTATTGTAGAAATGTGTGAGGATCAGTATATAAAATGTATTCGAGCTTCATTGAAAGGTCCCAAATTGTTTCTGAAGAGAAGTCCATCTGAGATGAGAGTGAATTACTATAACTCATCAGTGTTGAAGGCCTGGAATGCTAACTTAGATATTCAGTTTGTACTTGATCCTTATGCATGTGCCACATACATTGTTGCTTATATCAGCAAATCTCAGAGAGGAATTAGTGCAATGCTTGATAAGGCATCTCAAGAAGCCGCAGAGGGAAATATGGATCTTACGCGTCAAGTTCGACATATTGGAAACAAGTTCTAAAACTTTGTTGAGGTCAGTGCACAAGAGGCAAGTTACTTAATCCTACAGATGCCACTTACACAAGCAAGTAGAGAGGATGTTTTCATCAATACCTCACCACCTGAAGACCGAGTTTTCTTACTCAAACATCAAGATGAATTGAATGAGTTACCCAAGAATTCAACAGATATTAAGGCAGATAGTATGATACAAAGATATGCAAGAAGACCAAAACAGCTAGAAAATTGGTGTTTAGCTGATGTTGTGTCTGAATTGGAAGTGACTTTCCCAAAAGAAATCAGAAAAGATTTACAAGAGGAAGTAAATGAAGATAACCCAGAAGACAATTCTCAAGAAACTTTTACTGATCAGGATGTGTTAGTTCATTTGAAAAATGGGATTAAGATCAGAAGACGAAAAAAACAAACGAGTTATTAGATATGTAGGCTACAGCCAAAAGACAAATTCTGAACAGTATTACAGAGAAAGAATTCTTCTCTTTCTGCCTTGGGAGAAATGAGAATGCTGACCTACTTGGTGGTCATCAAACTTATGAACAGCACTACAGGCAAAAAGCATGTATAATACAAATGAAACAAAAGCAGTATGAGCATTTTGTGGAAGAATTGGAACAAGCTCGACTTCAAGCTGAAGAAGATCTTGATGATCTGGAGACAGTTGCACCAAATACAGAACATACTGAGGCAGAAGATGCAGAGATAGGTTCTGAACCATCTGAGGAATTTGTTCATTTTGATCCTGATACAGTTCAACACAGAGATTTTGATATTGGGCCAGAACTTGGCTTGTCCTCAAAAGTATCTGAAACAGAAATGAGTGCTGTCCGCATTCCTGATCAGCAGTATTATAAACTTTTGCAATCCCTGAATACTAAGCAGAGGGAATTTTACAATCATGTAACAAACTGGATTCAAATCAGAGATGAACCATTATATGCTTTTCTTACTGGTGGAGCAGGTGCAGGAAAATCGGTGGTTATTGATGCCATTTTTCAAACATTACACAGAATACTGTATTCAAAAGAAGGTGAAAACCCTGATGATATCAAAATATTACTTTGTGCTCACACTGGCAAAGCTGCATACAACATCAAAGGGACTACTATAGCATCAGCATTTCACAGAAAAATGTATCAAACTCAGCAACACATGAGTGGAGATGAACTGAACTCATTTCGGACAAAGTACCAGAATTTGTCAGTTGTGATAATAGATGAAATTTCAATGGTAGGAAATAATATGCTGTCATTTATAAATGATAGACTTCAACAACTTACTGGGAGAAAACAAGATTTTGGTGGTATTAGCATCATAGCTGTTGGTGATTTGTATCAGTTACCACCTGTTGGAGACAAGTGGATTTTCAAAGACCTTTCTAATCCTGGTCAGAGTTTAGCAATCAATTTGTGGCATGAACATTTTTATATGCATGAACTAACTGAAATTATGAGACAAAAGGATGACCTCAGATTTGCAGAAATGTTAAACAGACTTCGTGAAAACAAAATGACAGACGAAGACAAAGATCTCATTTCTCAACGTTTAATCAGGCAAGACTCTCAAGTTTATCCTAAGGAGGCACCTCATCTGTTTATTGAGAACAAGTTTGTTGATTCTTTTAATAACAATCTAATAGAAAACCTTTCAACAAATAAGGTAAATGTAAGAGCAGACACAGATGTATTATCACAGACAAAACTTTCTGCATCAGTGAAATTGAAACTAGTTCAAAACTTGCCTGAAAACCCAGCATCTACTGGGCAATTAAGAACTAATTTGGTTATTGCCGTAGATATGCTCTATGACATATCAGTAAATCTTGATGTTACAGATGGTTTGACAAATGGTGCTTCCTGTGTTGTGAAATATATTGAATATAAAGAATCACAATTAAGACCTGCCATAGTATGGGTACTGTTTGCTGACTCAAGAATAGGTATTTCACGAAGACAACAATACAGGCATTTGTTTAGCACACATGTTAATACTGCATGGACTCCTGTATTTGAAGCTAAAAGAACATTTGTTTATAACAGGAAGACATATGAGAGAGTTCAGTTTCCACTCCAACCATCTGCTGGAAAAACAATCCACAAAGCACAAGGAGCAACTCTTTCAAAGGCAGTAATCAGCTTAGCACAGACAAAGCAGCGCAAAATTCCTCACATACATTATGTTGCACTCTCAAGAGTAAGGTCACTTGATGGTCTGTTCATTCTGGATTTCAATGAAAAAAGTCTTTCAAAAGATGAAACTGTTGATACAGAGATGGACAGGTTAAGAGAAAATAGATTGCAACTCTCATTTACACCACTATACTCAGTATGCAAAGACATCAAATTTTTGTTCAACAATGCAAGATCTCTACACAAACACTTCCTTGATATAAAATCAGAACCAAGTGTTTTGGCTGGAGATATTATTGGAATAGCTGAATCTTGGCTTTGTGAGTTAGATTCTGATGAAGACTTCACTTTAGAGGGTTTTACAATGTTCAGGAATGATGCAAGTTCTTCCCAGAGCAGACCACATCATGGTATTGTCATGTATCTGAGAAATCAATTACAGTGTGTTTCATACAACTCTTTTACTTCCAAATCTGTTGAGTTTTCCATCATTTCGATTATGCTGTCCAATACTCCAATACAGTGTGTTGTTTTATATAAGCAGCCTTCTTGTACTCTTGAACTCTTTTACGATACCTTGAAAAACAGGTTGCCCCCATTGGTTGACAAAGATGAAAAGACTGTGATAATGGGAGATTTTAATTTGGATTTAAGTACTGGTCAATATGCACATTTCCTGAACTTTATGAAAGAAAAAATTGGTTGTGTGCAAATCATAAACAAGGTAACCACAAAGAATAAGACACAGTTAGACCTAATATTTACCAACTTTACTAATTTACAAACAGATGTACTTCACGCTTATTGGTCTGACCATAATATGATTTATTGTGCTGCAGATTTGACTTAGCAAGCTATTCTAATGACAGAACTGCTTTTTAATTACAATGTATAGTATTATGAACCCTCTTGAGCATAAAATAGGCAGTATGTAAATATTTAGTTTCCAATGGAAACTAAATATTTACAAACTGCCAAGAGTGGTTGGACAAAACAAGGGTTGCCACTCATCAACTGCCTTATTTGTCCCAACAAGTTTCAGTATGTTTCATATGTATCAATGTATTTAAAATCGGATTAATTAAATTACTTACTCGCTATTGGAAGTTATTGGGACAAAAAAGATTTAGAGTTATAATGCCCATGGGATGAAATTATTTACCCAGTATTTTATTTATGATAGTTTGTACTGTCATATATTTATTCATTTATCTTTAATTTATGTACTATATTGTTGATCCACAATTTAAAATCAACAACAGCAATGAAAAATTGTTACATATTTGGTATATGAGGTAATTTTATTACTTTGCTAACAGATTGCAAATTCACATGTTAACAGTTCTGTAATGATCGAATTAATATACTTATAATAAGTGAAATTTTGTATTCCTAAGATTTTGAATAAGAATGATATACTATTATTTGAAAAAGTTAATAATATACGGGAATGTCTGCAAGATTTGATTAATGTATAATTATTGTTTCTTTATAGCATGTCTTCTGTTGTGGCCACACATATTGATTCCATTAAGTCTGGATAAAATATACAATTGATTAAGTATTATTTCTATTTTGTATGTTTTATTTTGTTAATTTTTACTCTTTACAATACATATTTACATAAATATATTTAATACATATTTTTGTGTATTTAATGTTCTACATGTATCTGTCAGTAAAATATGTACAGTTTAACAATTAACATTTCATCTCATGGGCATTTAAATCATGAATTTTTGGGGTATATTAATTCTAAACTATATAATCTTACTTTAGTAGTAGCTAGTATATGTTAGAAAGCATTCTTGTACTATACAAAAGTATTTATTATATAGCTTTTATACAATAATATGATTAACTCTGCAATTACATGTATTATGATATTTATAATTACATGTATGTACTTTCATAAAAGTTACATTGCTTAAATTACGAAGTAATCCTATATCACAACTGACTGTCAGTATCTCTACAAAGACATTGTAAACATCCAGAATACTTTTGTCCTTGAAAACAAACTCTAGCTCCAGTGGACATATAAAAGGAACATTCTGTCTCTGAAAAGACTAATTAGATACTCCTGTGCTTTATTACTTTTAAAATGTTAATCTTTTTTTTGCAATAGACTACTAGTAATTCATTAATTATATTACATGTAAAACAATAGTGTTATATCTACATTCTGTTATTCAAAGTCATGCATATTTAAGAAAACAAATTTTCTTATTTAGTTCATTAAGTTTTTTAATTTTATTTATTATTTATTGCTAATACTGAAATGCTTCTCAACTCCACATGGACAATTTTGATTTTTTTAATAGTGATAAATGTCATATTAGTACCACATTCACCCTAACAAACATCCATATTTCTTTAAGGATACATACCACAAACAATTTTTCATCTCCCACACAGAAAAGTTACACTGATAATTTTTCAATATTCCTTTCTATGGAAATGTAATTAAAGACTTATTGATCAGTAAAGTTTCATTTCTGCTTTTTTTTTTTTTGCCATATTATGTTTCTTGGCCAAACATTTGTTGTTTAATTAAGTACACATTCGTTATTCTGTTTCATGATCCTAAAACCTTTATAATCTTTGTATCTCATTATATGAACAACTTTTAATCTTTCTTTTCGTTTTCGGTATGTAAGGTTAAAAAAGTTGTTCTAAAAATGAATGAATGCAGCTGTTTCTTTGAAATATGAAAAACATGAGTTCCAATGTACAATTTATATTTATAGTAGTGATTTTTCAAGAGTCAGCTAGTATAGCTAGTATGTACACTGTTAAGTATTCATTTTGTAAATGACTTGACTTAAATTTGGATTTGACGGAGTCTAATATTGGATCTGTTTCATGATCCTGAAACATTTATGATCTTTGTATCATTATATGAACAACTTTTAATCTTTCTTTTCGTTTTCGGTATGTAAGGTTAAAAAAGTTGTTCTAAAAATGAATCAATGCTGCAGCTAAATTTAGATTACTAAATCACACTATATTTGTAGTATTTAATGGTATAGGAAATTTTTATGCAACTTTTTTGTTTTCTTTTGTTTTTGCAAAGCTTTGAAATTACCAGAGCAAGATGGTGTAAACAATGTACTTCATGATTTCAAAAATTTTCCATCTTGTTCGGTTGCATTTATGAAATTTGTCTATACACTTTTCATGATATTTTAAAAAGGTTAGGATAACTCAATGGTTAATTTTTTACATTATTTGCAGATGTCCAATAACAGTGAAATGTATTTGTACAAGATATGCCAACTTACTACAGTATAATGGACTCAAATTAGGATTTTTTTTTTAAATTATCAAGTCAGATGTCATATCTTTTTAATGTTGTAAGTGTCTGAAATCACCTACATGAAGCATGCACTTTTTGAAGGTAAGTAGCGTGGGAAGAAGGGGTCAATGGCCAGTCCGTAAAGGGAGGTAAACCTGCTTCTTTCAGATGGTATATAAATGAAAGTGAAAATTGCTTCGAATATTGTTTTATGGTAAAATTTCAAACATTTGCAAAACGTTTTTACCAATCAAAGATTTTTAGCTTTCAAAACTAAACAAAATAGATTAAAATCATAACACTCTATAAAATGGTTAACACATTGCTTTTGGACAAAACTATTGAATGCAGAAAATGAATGCCATGATTATATATAAGTGATAGTTGTACAATGATAAATATGTAATCAATATATACTTTAATACATATATGCACATAAATATGTTGAATGTATGATTCTAGATTAAGATGTTTTATTGCAAATTGCTAATATGATCAAGAACTTTTATTGTTTAATTATAAACGTCTTTGTAGTTTACTTGCACAGTAGTTCATTATATACTGAATAATTTAAACCTCAATAAATTTGATATAATCTGATATAATTTGTTTGATATGTGTCCAGGTTTATTGCATGAAGTTTTCAGCAATAAGAAGGAAAGGATTAATTTGCAGTATATCCTGACTCACATATCACAGTTTATTTTTTAAAGTATGCATATTAAAATTGCACAGAGCACATAAAGATATAAAATAAATTCATCACTTCAAATGGAGATTAAAGTTTTTTCAAATGCACAGGTATGAAGACCAAGGGTCCTTCATTCAGAATTGTGAATTTCTAGGCCCCTGGGTCATTTGGGTCAAGGGTAACATAGCGGAGGGGGGCTCTAATTATATACTGAAAATGAATTACTGCCTTCAAACATTTATGATCAGCAAGGGTGCCTTTTCAAAATTTGTGCAATGTGTGAATCTTGGGTCAGGGGTTCCTGTGGGTTGAGGCACTACTGATTATTACTGAATATTACTGATTAGTTGAAATGCATTTTTTTCCTCCTCCGCCTATGGGTATTAAGTAACTAAACTAAGCATGCTAAGTGTTCTGACGAGCAATGGTGCCTCTTTCAAAATTGTGCATGCTATGGCCTCTGGTTTAAAATATGAACCAAATTCAATTGTTGGAAAGTTGCTTGATGCTCAGGTGACCTATAAGGCCCATGGGCCTCTTGTTACATAAGACATACTTTTGTATTTCAAGATAAGGAAAATGAAACAAATAAGTTCACGGACATTCTATCGGGTTTAAATCGATAATGCATAATATCTATTATATCAGGTTCAGTCATAATCCCTTTGGTATATCAAGAAAGAAAGCTGAAAATTTGTAAAAAGTTGAAGGTATATTTTTTTCATCTTTTTTTATTACGTATGTGCATGATGTGATGTGCTTTAATCTTAGTAGCAAAGTTAATAGATTTAAATTTAAAGATTGTAAATTATTAACACATTTTCATAATTATCCTGCATTTAAGTTCATTAACGGGCAGTATTTTGAGACTTTATTTTTCTCTATTAGACTAGTTCCACTGAATGCAAATATAATTCTGAAACCGGGCCAATCCGTCTTTCTTTTGCTGTTTTCAATTGCACTCGAAGTTGAAAGTTTTAAAATACTTGACTGCAATACTTCTGTGACTTAAACTGCCGATATTCGAAAGCTAATAGCAGATGAAAATACAAAGGCTTTTTTTATTTCTGTTGTGTCAACATCACAGTTCAACATCAAATGACAGTAGACAACAACAATGATAATAATAATGGAATATTTGAATGAATTTGGATAAAGGAAGAATTTAAATATTACTTCACTTATCCATTTGATATGGACTTTTTTACGTTTAATTTGATGACCATTGGTTTAGATAATGTCAAACTTAATGTAACTTTGCAAGACCAAGACCAATGCATTGATAACACTTTCAAAGATTTGGGAAGCCAAAACATAATTCCATCGATTTTACAGCACTTAATCAAAGTTCCAAAGTTTTCACCATAGTAAATCAAAGTTCCAAAGTTTTCACCATAGTAAATCAAAGTTCTAAAGTTTTCACCATAGTAAATCAAAGTTCCAAAGTTTCCTTATAGTAAATTAAAGTTCCAACGTTTTCACTATAGTAAATCAGAGTTCCAAAGTTTTAACTTTGGTTCTATAGTAAACAGATAAACTATAGTTAACTATAGTTAACTTTGATTTACTATTATAATCAAAATACGTGCACGATTGCTCGAAAAAAATCTCTAACTGCTTATGGCACTGAATGCTGATTTTAGCAATTAGAAATATATTTGCAACACTGCACTGATAGTGGTGACGCCTCAATATCACTCACCAAAAAAATTATATAAGGCGCGTTAAACAAGCAAACAGATGTGGTTGTCTACCGGGTAAGATCGCCGGTTTCCAGATAGCTCAGTCGGTAGAGCATCTTACAGGAGATCCAGGGGGCATTGCAAACCTCAGTACAATATTTCCTCCATTATCCCTATTATGAATAAAATTTAAATTTTCATATAGAGCCACAAAACTAATATTTTTCACTCTGATTAGATATATTGTTGAGCTAGTTTTCATGTTTAAGAAATTATACTCTACATTTAAAGCCTTTGTCTGTTAAATTTATTTGGACAACTATTCTGCTGCCTATATAAAAGAATGTTAAAGAAATAATTTGCTATATATGCAATCCCGTTTACTTTTCCTTGTTCAACATATAGGAAAGACACAGCTCTCACATATAGGTATTGTGAAAATAAGGCTCAAGGAGGTAAATATGTTTATTTTTGTATATTATTTTGCATATTTGATCTGTAATTAATTTTCTACATATTGAATTCTGTGTAACTGTTGTTATTGTTTACAGTTTTGCGGTGAAGTTTGATACTGTTTGTGACACTGCGGCGGAAAAACCCGTATTATTGTTTTGAATTAAACTTCATCAGTCAAAGCCAAGATAACCTTGTTTTATCTACGAGAGGGCTGCTCGATCCATAACACACATCTCTGCCATAACAAACATCTTTTAACTTTATTCCACATCTGTCGTATTTTGTCACCATGCACATTGCTACTTTGTCTCTATGCAATCCAACAATGGCGTCATCATTTATTTTTGAACAACAAATGTTCTCTGGTTCCCAAGCGGCAATATTTATGAATGTCTCAACAGCCCTTCCACGTCTAACTTTAGCAATGTCGCATTTGTCTTTTTCAGCATAAAAAATATCACCGTCTCTTAATACGCTGTGGTAGCCTTCTACAGAATTAGGTGTCCTCTCATGTCAGTTGTGACAATGTTCCCATATCGTAGCTCAGCCATAGATACCCTGATGTATGGTATGAAATATGATAACAGCTTTTCAAAGATATTTTCAGAGTAATTGAGAAATCTACCCAACTTTAGAATATAACTTGGCAAATACACTGAAGTAACTAGTACAATTTTATTAGTAACTTCGCAGACAAACCTGAAATTCTTTACACAGCAAATCCTCTAGCTTTGAGGGATACAGGGTTCTCCATGAGCTGTTTTACTGTTTTCAACGACACAGTAAAATCTGTGATAATTAGAAAATCTAAACACGCAAATTCTCTCTAACTGAAACTTTAATCAAATAATTATATTGTCTTTCAATTCCAAAAGTTAGAGCACTTAATTACTTGGACTTCACCTTGCATTAACAATTATCTCCTAGACCCTCGCCGAATTTCACGCATGACGGAACAAAGACAAATAATTTGTTTTCACAATTCCATGTAACGGTTACTGTAAACCAACTTTTATTCGCGTGCGAGAAATTTTCGCGAAGTTCGCGAGAGCCTCGTCATCGCGAATATTTCTCGTCGCGAACCAGTCCTTAAAGTGTATTTGTCTATTGACTGCAGATCCAAAAAGGCTTGATCGCGAAAATTAATCGTCGCGAACTAGTTTATCCCTAGTCGATCGCGAAATAAAATCGTCGCGAATAAAAGTTGGTTTACAGTAATCGGTAGTTGTAATAAAATACATTGTATTATTAAAAAAAAACATTTAAATATGTCTTTTCTATAGAGCCATGGCTCTAGTATTATTTTAGCTCTCTAAGTCAGACATAACATCGTACCGAAGTCATTTAATTGATATAAATAAATTGCTCAACATTTTTAACATGTTCAAGGAACTCTAAAATATTTTACTGTTCTGAAGTTCTTTTTTGTAATGCGATAAATCTATCATGAAAACTGATAAATAATCACGGCAAATTTACTTTCAAAAATGTTAAGTAGTTCGACTGTATCAGTCAGCGTTTCCTCTTCTTTTCAGAACGTATTTTTACTTTTATCAATATGTACGACCATACCATTTGTGTAACGAAATAGCTATTTTTTTTAAAAAAGTGTGGGAATGTATTTTTTTGTATTTTAATGAATAGTGATCCACTTGCGAATTTGATCACGAAAATACCGCGAAATTTTGGTTATTTGCGTAAACTCTGCAACACAGTAACATTTCAAATGATGGAAAACCCTAGGGATGTATCCTGCAAAATTCTTTCAGGAAACAAATTTTGTTCTATCTCTCCACACGAAGTAGAAGCTTGATGTTGGTTGAAGCAATTAATGTTTTATTGAGTGTTAGTTGATTTGTAACTTTATTAAATCAGCAACAGCATAGTGTTTTTTCGTCGTAATGACATTCTGCGTTTTCAAATGACCAACTGTGATTTTTTTTTAATTTGGCTAAAAAGTAAGTTTGTTGCTATATATAGACAATATTTCTTGTCTTTTGGTCTGAAATACCTATATATGAATTAAACTAAAGAAAACTGATTTTGAATAATGGTTGCGTTGCGAATGCATGAAATATATTCTAGATACTAGATCTATCACTGAATACTATGACCGTTATTCTTAGATTTTAATACATTATACACAGCTCATCTATGAATGCAAAAGGATATATTAATACAGATTTTTATAATTATATGAGATCCCCCTTTTGCAACAATCTGCCAGAATTTGATTCTAATTTCAAATTTACGTTGGAAGTCTGAAACATTAAAATAAATATAAAAAAAACTTTGAAAAACTCAAAAAGGATAATTATTGCAGTTATACTTCAACATCTGTTGGAAATTGGCAACAAATGGCTTACCCGCTCAAATATGTTAAAGGATATCATAGGTCAGAGAACAGTTGTTAAAAAAAAAAAAAACACAAAAAAAAAAACAAAAAAAAAACAAAGTTTGATTTTAATATATCTTTTTAACAAGACATCTGGTATTAACTGGTACATAATTATATAAAAGTGAAACAGGAAAATATAAACAGTCGGATAAGAGGGGGAAATGAATCCGAGTGCGATTTATTGACAATATTTCCTGATGAAGCATGCAGTATAAGAGTAAGATTGAAAATATCACAAGTGAGGTATTCCAGGTGTACAATATACAATTTCTGTCTTTCTTTACTTTTATTGTGTTCTTATCTTTTTCCTTTTCAACGCTCGAAACATATAGCATTCGCCGTTATTCCCTAAAATATAATCTTAGAAAAAAATATTGGGTTTGAGACTTTTATCTTATCATTAATTTATTATTCGTATACGAGGGTTGTCCAAAAGTTCGTGGCCAATGACGTTTTTGTTAAAATAAATGGTTCTATATGCATCTATTTTATATCAAAATATTTCTTATGAAAAACCAAGTCAGAATGATTTAATTTTTGTTGAGGAAACTTAATATTTTTGTCAAAATCGGGGTCTTTAAAGATCGCAGACTGTGCGCAAGGACCAGTCTGACGTGTAGCTAAATTTCATTATAACGTCACCATTTGGATTTTGACTCAACACATTTTCATGGACACACACTACATTTCTTTTTAAGGCGCAACGCACTTCCAAGTGCTAGCAATAATTTTTAAGTATAGATTATAATTTATTTCATTTTTAAAATTCAAAACAATGCACAAAGTGTTACGAGAGTCATCTAAATAAAGACTTTGTATACACAAAACTGCACAGCCCAGTCCGACGCTGCGCTAGATTTATAACAACGTCATGAGTAGAAATCTCCGTTTTCAATAAAGCACATATGTTTTTAAATTCTTGTAGTGTCTTCGAATTTGTATACACCGTTGAAAAATCGGAAATACCAATCTAAAATTGATACTCTAAATATATTTTAATAATTTTGAGGTGTTTTAACAAATATTTTGTCTCTTACGTCGTTTCAACCGTATTAAAACATTTTTTGTTCGAACGCTGCCCCGTGCGGACGGCCAACGTCGCTTTTTTGTCGTGTTTTGAAACATATTTGTTAAGATTTTTGTTTAGTATTTGTACTATCTATATAGTAAGCGATACTTACGATATCATAAAATAATTATAGCATCTTAATTTGTGTGACATACTAGTATAAAATTGTTATTAATTTTTGAATTGATTTATATTGAAAATAATCATTTTAATTCGAACAATTCATATCATCAGATTCTATGTCATTTGACCTTGGTCCGTGAGCACTATCTGCGATCTTTAAAGACCCCGATTTTTACAAGAAAATATTAACCTCCATAAATAAGAATTAAATCATTTTGACTTGTTTTTTTTCCATAAGAAATATCTAGATATACATGTACAACAGATTTATATAGAACCATTTATTTTAACAAAAGCATCAGTGTCCACGAACTTTTTGGACAACCCTCGTAAATACTTGTATATGTTACGAGATTTTTTAACGTGCGCTGTGGCAACGCACTTTGAAAAAATTACGCACTTTGAAAAAAATTTTCAAAGTGCGTTAAATTTGGGACAAAATCAACGCACTTTGAAAATATTTTTCAAAGTGCGTTAAATTTGGGACCAACTCAACGCACTTTGAAAAAAATTTTCAAAGTGCGTTAAGAGTCTACATCAGTATGTTTTACCATGGAGACACTTAACGCACTTTGAAAAAAAGTAATATTTTAGTCATGGAAAAATTTTATTTGTTATTTATCTTTCAAAGAACTAAGCCTAACCCTAACCTCAAAAATGAATTGATTTACCCCCGTCGAAAAGAGGAGAAGACAGGTATAAGATCCCTCAGTCCAAATCTTTATCTTTCCAATACAAAGGTTTCGGTAACAAACGGGGAAGGGGAGCAATAAACCTAAAAAGGGTACACTGCATTTTCAATGCTTATACGATGTATATATCTTTCCAAAATAAGTGTGGGGGGGGGGTAGCCCCCTCCCATCCCCTCCCCTGGCCCTTCGCCCAGTCTCGATGTCTATGATATACTCAAAGCATTCATATAATTATGTATTTACCTGGCTGGTACATGTATGACGTTGAAAACTTTCAATAATAAATGAGTTAAGTAAAACAGATGAAAACTAGAAATTTTAAAGTACAATAAAACGTATGAAAGAGAAAGAATTCTCATAGTTTTGAACAATCAAATTAGCCCCTTTTTATTATGATAAATGCTAAGTTGCTTGAAGCTGTCCTCTGTTAGTGCCCCCTATACACCTTTACATCTACTTATCAAAGACTAGAATAGAAAAAAAGAGTGGGGACAAATTAATGAACTTAAACAACCGTCACTCTTTTTTTCAAGACCCTTTAATTTTTCCTTTTATTTTATCAAAACCTTAAATATTTAAAACGTCAATTTCTCAGGTCCTACAGTGACTTTATCATAAAAAAGTTATCAAACCAGGATCTGTTATTTATCATACCGATTATTTGAAGGAATATTGATCAATCTTAACATTTTTTTTTTCAAAGTGCGTTAATATGGTCGATATTAACGCACTTTAAAAAAAATATTTTTTTCAAAGTGCGTTAGCTTGGTCCCAAATTTTAACGCACTTTAAAAAAATTTTTCAAAGTGCGTAATTTTTCAAAGTGCGTTGTAACAGTGCGCCCAATCCCGTAACTATTACAAGTCATAAAAGCTAGACTTTGAAATGATCAGCATGAGAAACAATACGTATTATTTATTGTAATTATAAAGACCAAAGAAACAAAAAACATTTACTAAAGCAAAATGTGCATCTGCATGATTTTCAAATATGTATCATGTATTATATATTTGAATAATATTACATTTGACATTTTGACAAAAGACACACGTTCATCTGGGAGAATAAAAAGAGGAAAAGGTTTAAATAAGCATCTTTCAAAAGCTCAATTTTGGTCAAAAACGACTTTGGATATATATTTACTTTCTTTAATAGATATTTATATTCAAATGAAGTATAAAAATGAATATGAAAACCGAAAAAAGGTTGATTTTAGATCTGCAAATAAATGTTTAGAGTTACAGAAGAATAATATCTATAAGGGTGGTATAAATACTGAGCCATGAAACAATATTTTGTCGTCATCGAACTTTGATAATACAAAAGTTATGCAGCGCAGTAAAACAGAATTAGTTACTTTGTACTTCGACACTTATTTGATTCTCAATTGGTTTATTGACTTGTAAAGTGTAGAGAATAAATGCCTGAGCTGCAAGAAATATTGTGATAGATAAATTAGATTTCTATGATAATATTTTCTGGAAAGGATTTATCATGTTACTCGGTTCAATAAAACAAAACACGAAAATGTATTTAAAAATCAGATGAGATCTAAAATTGGAGATGGCTTTTCAATTATTTGAATATTTTCCAAATATTATTTGTCTAAGTACAAGATACTTGTATTTGAAATGAATTTGTTCCACGTGTACAAGTTACGATATTCACATAAATTTAAAACTAAGTTGTTTCCACCATTACACTTTTCAGGGTTCTCCATACACACCCAGCTTATGATCTTATTTTAATGAGTATAACTTTTAACAAGCAATCAGCATTTAAAAAATGACCAGGAATAGAAATATAATCAATACTGATATTTTAAAACATTTATTTTTCCCATGAAGTTTTCACACATAACACAACAAATCTTTTTATCTACCGTATATTATATATATCGTATAAATAAGCTCACAAAATAACCACAATAACTTAATTTTATCGGTCACACATATTTAAGAAATAAAGAAGAAGGTATGGTTTCCATACAAATTTTGCCCTGTTATTTTTTAAAGAATGAAGCTGGTGTAAAAGTTAAAAACTCATGCTTTTTAAATAATTGAAATTCAATACAGAAAAATCATACAAGTCATTTTTCTCACATGTGTTTTTAAATGCTAATTGTGACGTCATATACATGTGCATTTTCCTGTTTACTCTTAAAAAGTTGCCGAGGACACCAATTTTCAATGGAATTTTCTTTCAGATAACATTGTCCACAGGCATTGCCCACAAAGATCTTGAGATATGTGATTTGTTATTGAATTGCACACAAAATATAAAAAAATTCACGTGGGCGACGACTGTGGACACTGTTTTCTAAAGGAAATTCACCCTTGAAATGTGTCATTTTGAGGCTTTTCTGTTGAAAATAGAGAAATGCTTCACATTTATGACGTCATATTTGCAGAATGGTAAACCTTCATTCCATATTCTTTCCTGATTTATCAGAGTCATTTATTTAACTACTATTTAAGCCAGTTTCAAAACTTTTTGATATCATTACATTTTTAGGGCGCAACAAAGCTAAAACCATACCTTCATCTTTAAGATATAAACAAGATTAGTTTGTGAAACGCTATGCACCCAGCGGCAAAAAAATTCGAAAATCTATTTTTAGTATATAGGTAACAGTCAAGGTCACAATGTCAACGACCCTTTGCGTCATTTGTAAGAACTTAATTAGTGGAGTATGCATACCAAATATGAAGTCTCTAGCTCTCATGGTATAAAAGTTATAGTGAAGGTTCATACGTCACTGACTTCTGTGTCATTTGAAAGACCTTTATTAGCGAAGTATGCATACCAAATATGAGGTCTATATCTTTCATGGTTCAAAAGTTATGACGAAGATTAAAGTTTGCAGATGAAAAGCTATTTTTAGTATATAGGTAACAGTCAAGGTCACAAGGTCATTGACCTTGGTGTCATTTGAAAAAGCTTATTTAGTGGAAAATGCATACCAATTATGAAGTCTCTATCTTTCTTGGTTCAAAAGTTATGGCAAAGGTTAAAGTCTGCAGCAGACAAACAGACAAACAAACAGACAGACAGGACAAAAACAATTTACGCTCCGGATCTATCGAACCGGGCGCATAGAAATAAATACGATTCTTTTTTTCTAAAATACATTTACAAAAAATCAAGGAAGATTTCTGAAAGTATAGAAGAAACATCAATGAACAAAATACTAACAAGAAATTGAATTAAAATCAAAGAGCTAGGTTCACTTTATGCATAAAATGGCCCTGTCCTTATATCAATTAATTGACTAGCACCCTCTGTCCTATATCATATATCAAAATGAAGCATAGACTTAGTGCTTTCTTTTCCTATTGCAAAATTTCTTCTTGAGAAAAGAGGTATTCGAAAAAAGGATTTGCGAAAATGCAATGTTCTTGAATTTTGCAGAAAACAGGCATATTTGACTATCTTCGGCAAAGCATTTAAATATGAACACAGCCCTCGATTCAAAAATAAAAAAAAATATTGATCTTCAAAAACAGGTCTTTTCTTATCCATTTGTTACCACAAGTGAGCAGTCTCGATTTTAAGAGAAATCAACAGGGTAAAATGGCCCTAAATGGCCATTGCTATTTACTGGTGTAGAAAAATATTTTTTTTAAATCTTTGATATCAAAGTTCCTTTTTAGAGCTATATTTCGTGTTGCCTGGGGGCTCAAACTTTGGTACGTCTCTGTATACGTCGCGATCGACGTCATTAAACTAATGTTACTCATTACTGGCTACTGAACAAGACTGATATAAATTCACATGAACAAAATAAGAAATGTACACTATTTACTGATATTTATAAACGCATGTCAATTATTGAGATATGCAGCACTAAAAAAAGCACAAATTAATGTACAAAGATATCAACTTTCAACACAAACATTGCTAACTGTATGGGTATGGGTTGTTTAGGCTTAGAGTATTGATAACATTAACCTTTTCTCGTTATATCAGTACGAGTTATTTTTCAAATGATAATGTAAGACAAGTTGCTGTCCTTTAAAAAAAAGGACTGCAATACGTGGACCATATGCATGTGTTTTGCTAACTGAAATTCAATTAAGAAAATTTCTAGGTGTAGGGAATATTCATGTAGGGTTTGTTCACTTATTCTACAATGATCTGCCCACTTATAACTGATTGAAGTCTCAAAGCACAATTGTGAAATTTTATCTCCGATTAGCGACCTTTAGTTTTGTCAGTTTAAAAAAAACGGGTTATTTTGGTACGTGTAACTCTTACTGGCTGGGACTTGACACCTGTTATGGATTTAGATCTATACGGAAGAAATTTATCATGGGAAAAATAGAGATGTGATGATTCACGAGTAGCACAGTTTTGTAGTACGCATTTTTTTGTCGGACCCCCACCCCCCCCCCCCCCCCCCCACACACACACATTAAAAGCCGTTGCTACATACCTTTATCAAACGATATTTATATTACCGAAATATTAAATTATATTGCGAGCCTTGATGCACAAAACTAATGCCGATGAAAACTTGCTCTACATTTTAAAAGCTATCTCTGTTCGTTGAGTGACGTTTTTCATTCAAGTTGTTAAGTTACATGTATCTATATGCTGTAAATTCTTAAAATGTTTGTACCATAGAATCAATGTTAAGTATAAAAGGAAATGTAAAAGAGAGAAAATCGGATCTGCCAATGAATATGTAAATGCGATATGCAGATTTAAAAGCGCGATTTGCCAATAATGGCATATTTTAATTCGAATTAGGCGAATTATATCTAAGGTGCGAATTCTAGCGCATGCGTAGCCTGTCGTTTGCCCAGGGCATCCGGTTTAACCTCGCTTATATATTTACTGCGTGGACCTCAGGGTCCACGCAATAAACCAAAAGGTTTTATTTATAGAAATGGACATCTTTCACACCATGTGTTCAGTGTTTATGTGACGAATAAAAGTGTTCTTCTATAAGGCAGTGAAGGCTTTTCATACAGGAAGTTCTATTTTTCTGACACCAGAAGTATTTAAATCAAATTCCCTTACAGTTTGCAATCATATTTGCCTCGAATGAACGCTTACATATCATATTTTCTGTTGGGCATCTTTAATTTTCAGCATTAACATAAGTGTACTTTGAAACATTTATTCAGAAGCATGGAAAATGATACTCATTACCTTTTTGCATTAAAAGAAAGATTTTCTGGTGTCATTCTGGGAAATTCCATTTTCTTCATTATCGCTGGATTTATAGGAATATTAGGAAATGCTACAGTCGTGGTATTTTACTTTTTCCGCATAAAGGAGAAAAAAGGAAGATATTTTATTCCACTGCAAGCAATTGTAGATATTTCAGCATGCCTCATTCTTCCAACAGCATTTGTTATGAATGATATGTACCGCTTTGCATATCCGAGTGATGCTGTTTGTCGCATATTGTCATATCTGGCAGTTTGGGCAGTCGGAGCGTCAGTGCACATCTTACTACTCATTGCTATTGAAAGGTATTTGATGGTATGCAAACCACTTGGTCCAAATATGTCTTCCTATCGCAAACGAGTCATTTTCATTCTTGCTTGTGGTGTAGCTTTGATCACTGCATTGCCGTTATTTGGAATAGCAGGAGTGTCCACGAAAACAATATCTGTCGTTCATAATACTACAGTAAAGTACCAAATGTGTGAAACATTTTCTCTTTTGTGGTATAAATGGTTTTTTCTGCTGCTCTTGATGTTTAGTTTTACGATCACAGCATTCTTGTACATCCCAATATTAAAAAAGATTAGGAAAAAATCTGTCTTAAAACAACAAACTGAAAAAGAAAACCAAACTCAAAAGGGAAAGGACTGTACCCGGAAAATGAAGGCATCAACGGGAGAAATGGTTCAACGTAGGCTATCTATAATGTTTTTTATCCTATTTCTGGCCTATTTTCCCTCCATGATAACTACTGTACTATATTTTGCTGTAATTAGGAATTCAAGTTCATTAACAGACGCAGATGTGTTTGCATTTATTTTATTTGATCGTTTATATTTTCTTAATCGTGTTATAAATCCATTCGTGTATTGTTATTTTGATTCCAAATTTAAAGGTCAATTGAGAAAAAGTTTTCGAATGAGAAAATGATGCAGTCCATGGATGTTGATCATATCTTTCACAATATGTCTGAAAATATTGGATATGCTATATAGAACACTAAAATAAAATCAATACTCAAAATTTAGTTAATTTTTTGTTTTTGTTGATTAGTCTCCTCTCGAGAATTTTTCATTCATATAAAGACGCCATATATATACTTGCCGGTAGAAGTCTGCAAATATACCTATATACTCAGCACCCATGACAATTGAGTAGTGATGGATCTTTTTCGTGCAAACACTTACTGTTTACAAGACTTATCTAAAGGACCAGTCTCCACGTTTCGTTTGAAGGTCACGTGGATGCCCCAAAAAGATTGTGAATGTTCTCGGTCTATGCAAAATTGGAAAGGCAAACTAGATTTTTAAAAAAAATTAACATAATTCTTATAAGCACTTTCTTAGTACACTTTTCTTGTTTAACTTAGAGGTATATGTAGATTTCAATAAAATATAACAACCATCTAAAAATATAATTATTTGCGCTCATATATTTTGAGGGCTAAAAAGCTAAAACCCTGTAAAAACACAACAGGGTTGGATGTACGTGTTTATATGATTCACCTAGCAAAAATAAGGATATAATCATCCCAATACTGCTTCTATTTAATTAAGACAATGGTATTTTATGAGGGTAGATAAATCAATTATTTAATACATGCAACATTTACAACTGTGTAAAATTCAGATATTTTTATTTCTGTAAATTCACCGGGGGTAGAATGGTAATTCTTTTGCAACCCTCCACCGGCAAGAGGTTGTTTCTTAATATATCGATGAAAAAAACAAATTATATTTATGAATTTATTTATGTACTTTATGTATTTTTAGCTTCATTCCAATAGTAAGCTGAAGGAGAGACAATGTTTCTATTAGTAAATATTTAAGTGTATATTTAGTGTCTTGTTCGATTCGGAACATTTATACATTGGCAAGCTTCAATCATGTATAGTAGAGTGTGATTTTCCCAATAAGTTTGGTTTTAATATACCACTTCTTCCTGATTTGTAAAAACATAAAATATTGGGATGTCCAATAATATGTTAGATCAAAGTTCATTTAAACAATACAAATCGGAAGAAGCAAACACAGACCTCCAAAAAGTCAGAAGGTTGATTAGGTGCCATGGAGGAGTGAACATTCCTTGCCAACCAGTCAGGTACTCGATCCATGTCATTATTGAGGAAGACAGAATGGTCCCTAGTTAATTCAGTCTGGAACAAGTGGCCTGGCAATGAGTTTAAATAACAGTCAGCATTTGTCTCAATGATAGCATGTATTTGCTGACGTCATTGCATCGTATCAAATTATTTCTTTCTTTAAAGAAACCCGCATTGTATTGCTTGATTTAAGTTTTCCGTATTAAGACATTTACTTTGTCGATATAGATATTTAAAAAAAATGCTTTTTCTCTTTGAATTATATTGGTATTTTAATCACAATAATTTACATATTGAAACACAAGTCAATGGAAATTATATAATAACATGAACAAATTACGACCTTTTTATACACAACTAGTCCCTAGTATAACGTAAAGTCTAGGCTTTCTGAAATCATTGACAGCTGCTTTTTCAATAGAAAAGGAACTCGTATTATTTACCTTATTAATTGTTATTTGCAAAATGACGTTTTTCGAAAACAATCTGATTGTACACATAAGTACTCTGAAGTTGATATTAAAAACAAGCTCAAGTTTCTGATTGACAATACCTATGCATATATTTTTGGAGTCAATGTCTTCCAACAATTTATTGGAGTTCCCATGGGTACCAAATGCGTTCTGTAATAAGTAGACTTTTTTGTATTCATATGAAGCAGAATTTGTCCATAATCTTATATGTTAAAAGAAAAAAACACTTGTTGTGGCCTTCAACTCGACATATAGATACATCGATGAAGTATTGTCAATTAACACTAATTATTTCTATTCTTATATCGAAACAATATATCCCGCTGACGCATCTGTTTCATATTTGGATCTTTTATCAGGAAAAGACGTTAATGGTTTATGGTTATTTAACCAAAAAGCTTTATGATAAACGTGATGATCTTAACTTTTCAACTGTCAACCTATGCAGTAGTAAACCTTTGCCACCCATAAACGGAGTTTATATATATCTCTCAGTTGATTCGATACGGAAGAGCATGTTCTACGTATGAACAATTTTTAAAACGAGGTACCGTGGTAGGTTATTCTCAAACAAGATAAGAAGCAAGAATATCAGCAGTCTCGTCTAAAGTCAGCAGTTCATAAGTCCTTTGTTCGATACAAAGACTTTGTAAGCAAGTTATACAATGAAGCATTTATCAATCTTAAAGAATCCTTACTGGATGCACATAGGCAAGAACACTCTTGGAATATATTTCCTTACAAGTTTTTTTGAAAAACAATTACATGTATATATCACTCTGATTAAGATACACTGTTAACTCGTTTTCATTTTGAGAACGGACAATTGTACAGTCATTAAAATTCTTTTTACATGAATAATTGGCAATTATGCATACACTGTATCTTATTTCATATTTAAAAATTTGGGCGATTATTTTCTTAGGTGTTTCAAAGTATGCTATTCAAAAGTATGTAATAATTTGTTAATCCATTTCTTCCAATATACTCGTATTTCTGTTGCCTTTTCCTTGCCCAGTACATCGATAGACGCAAATTGATCTGGACAGAGAGGAATGGCTGCCACAGTAAACTTTCCCGTCCTCATCCACCCAAATACCAGCTGGACACGTCAGCTCGGGGGAGCAGACAAAGAAAAATAGGAAGTGACCCGTTTGATCCAGGACATGGATACTGCAATTTTCAAAATCAAAAGAATCTCCATTTGCGACGTAGATACGCCCGTTTGAATCTGTGCATACACCGTACGGTAGGAAGCTTGATTGATTCTTCTTTCCTTTGTACACACAACGTATGTTTCCTGCTGTCTTCACAACAATAAGGGATTCTCTGCCAAAGTCCGACACACAGATATCTCCATTTTTGTTTTCTGTTACAAAATGGGGCCATTGAAAGAGGTTTCCTTCTTTGCCTCTGTGAAAATCTTTAAGCTTCATTCCATATTTGTCGTATTTCGTCACCATCGCGTCTTTGTCTCTACGCAATCCAACAA
>NW_026932280.1:0-50557 GCF_032062105.1 Saccostrea cuccullata | reverse complement strand
AAGCTTCTCCTTTATAGAGGAGAAGTTCATAAGTTCAAATACATATATTTGTTGTAGATGTTCTGTTCCTAAGAGAAAATTGAGCAGCAGACAGAAACTGTATGGGATTTTTGAGGATGCTAAGGTGACTCGAAGAATTGACCGGAGATGGGAAAATCAAGATGGTGGGTTATGTGTAACTATTTTAAATTTTTGTTGGAAGAAGTGAGTTAGATCCTCTTTTATCTGTGTATCCTCTAAAAAAGATAAGCCAAACATTATGGTATCTAAAGCTGAGTTTATTTTTGATAAAGATGATCATATTGATCACATTTTTGAAATATCTGTTCAATGTATTTCACTGAGTGATGCACATTGATTTCTAAAGGTGAAGATGGAAATAAGGGTATGGTACGTGTTAATGCCCATCGCCTTGGTTACACAGGCTGTGTCGATGTCAAGGATGTGGAAGCTTCAAATGAAAGGTTTTATTACAAGGATCATCTTCCTATCTTCAGTGAGTGTTTGATGTCTTACAATCATTTACTGAAAACAATTAAATTTTATCAATTTATGTTGTTATTCGTTTCCACTCAAAAAAAATATATAAAATCGATAAAATAAATAACAACACATTTGTGATAGATAGAGAAGCGCTCTCGTAAGTGCAGTTTAATATTATACACAAAATGAACATTTCCAACTTTTCTTCTTGCCAACTCACACAATCTACAAAACAAAAACATATAATGAATCAAAACAAAGATGATACTTGTGAGGGTGGGTTGGCGGGGAAAACGTCTGACTGCACTGAGAAAGATATTTCAAATGGCATTTAACTTTTACATACGCTAAAGCGTGCGTGCTTTAACAGAATACCTGTAGAACAGGTATTCTATAAATACTTTAACCAATCAGACCAACTCTTCATAGATACTACATAAACACGTGGTCAATTGATAAGCGTGTTGTGATAACTTCGATGAATACATTTATGATTATGTGTGAAGTGGCCAACTACATGTATATTCTTTCAGTCATGTATTCTTCGTTGAATTTCGTGGAAACCAAGTTATCGTAAGCACTAATAAGTACTACAAAGATAATGTCAACAAAAGAACATTCACATGAAACTTAAAAAAAGTTGGTTAAATATTTGGGCGTGTAACTTACAGTCCGTAACACAGTTCTTCAATTATTTTTTTCTTTGATTGATACGTGCATATATCTGGGAACAGAATTGACACATCAGTCCCGACCGTCACCAAACCAGGAGGCTAGAGAGGAGGGAGCTTCAGAAGCCCCTTATAAAGAGGAGGAGGGGAGGCTGAAAAAAGGGGACAAGGTCACGATAGGGGTGGATCTAGATACCCTCCAGGTGATTCTGAAAGAGTCCAAGAACTGGGACGAGAGAATCATAGAGGTATACAGTAAACACAGTGCTTCTCTCATGGAAATTTAATAATTACGAATTACGAATAAATCTTATGGTAATCATTTCTTATATCAAATTTTTTTCTTCAGTGTATTGGAGTGAATGGATCAGTACTGCTTGTCAATGGACAACAAATCACGGTGGATTTTAGCGGCAAAGAGTGGACTCTTCCTGAAATGGCTTTAGCCAAGGTAAAAACAAACTTGTGATGCATGAGACGGTAAAACATTAGTGATCAGTGAAATCAATTACTTTTGTGTGATTTTCAGATAGAGCAGTATGTGAAGGACCAAGTCGTGAAGGTAGAAAATGATGCAACAAGTGTACAGCATCTTCAGAGTGGACATGGGCCTTGGCAGGAAAGCATGAAAAAGGTATGGGTATCAGCCCAATGCGTTTATTAAACATTTTTCTTTTAGATAAAGTGTTTGATTCGATTCAAACTTGACACGTCATTGCCAAAAGTGATGTAAAATCTTATTTTAGTTCCTGGGGAAGAAGGGTCGAGTTGTGAGCGTGGATTCAGACGGAGACGTGATTGTCTGCTTTGGGATCCAGCAGATTAAGTTCAACCCTGAGTGTCTGACGCCATCTGGTGGTAGTCCTGATGAATTTAAAGAGGAGGAGGCAGCACAGCCATCAGAGGACACTGATGAGAAAGGTGAAGATGTTCCACCACCTCAGGCTCAGAAGGAACGTGAAATCCATGACGTCTTGAGTTCTGTGACAGGAAGACAGTATCTGGGAGAAAGTTCTACCACCACTCAACAATGCACCTCAGAGCGAACTCCACCGCGCACCCCAGATCATACACCCCAGAGCACTCCTCAGTGCACTCCACCTAGGTCTTGCTCTCCCTCCCCTGATGAACGGAGATCTCGAAGCTCTTCAGATGTACGGTCATGTGAAGAACCAGGTAAACCACCTTAATTCTTTTAAGGGGCCGACTGGAGTTTTATTGTGTGAAAACCACAATATCGAAACTCTTCATTTATATAAGATATATAAGTTTGATAAACTTCAGGGTGCATGCAAAAAATTAACGAATTTTCCAGGTTTTATAGAGTACTACAAAATATGACGGGCACAAAAGATTTATATGAAAACATAGATAAAAATAATGGAGAGATTCTCTAATTTCTAGGTTTTAAATTTCAAGAGCGTATGTATATTACCTTTTCGAAACACATTTTTATTACCCCTTTACTTACGAGCTTCAGTTTATCTTAATAATCAAAAACACACTACATCGACATCAACCTACCTTTCAGGTGCAAAATCGTTTTAAAAATCAGTAAAATAAAATTGCAATTACATCTCTAAACTTGTAAATTCTTAATTTTGCTTAATTTTATTGATTAAGTGGAAAATGCTGTTTTGAAACAGTAAATACGCTTCATTTTACTATGATGCGCGAAATATTTCGCAAAGAAAACCCCAGTCGGGCCCTTTAAATGTTAAGTTTCATTTGCTGTCACAGTTTATTTTGTCCTCTTTCTAATGACATGGCTGAATTGTAAATATTTGGTGACAAATATATCAAGCAGTATAAAATGAAATTTAAAATTTATTGGTGAATTGTTCAACATTGAATCAAAACTACAGACTCGGGCCTGAAATAAGCATTACATTTCTTATAGAGTTAGACCAAAGAAAAAAAATAATTTTAAGAATTCAAGCTTTAGTCCTTACATTCTAGATTTTTTTAAAAACACCATCTTCTTCTCAAGCTATTTTGTAAATAATTACTACTCTCTGGAAATGCAGTCTGTATTTTGAAATGCAACCCCCCCCCCCCAAGAAAAATCCAGTTTTTTATTAAAAGCATCCATGTAAAGTATATATGCTTTTATTTTTTGTATTTGAATTTATTTTTTTTTTAAATCATTAATTTCAATCTAAAATTAAATTTTGTTCATATAATTTCTAAGTTAAATGTGTGTGATGTTTCAAATTAGAAATCTAAATGAACAAATATAAAAGGCTTTTACAACTAAAACAAATATAATACATCATTAAACCACCTTTAAAAATGTGTTTGGTCGCCATCTCCCTACCGACTGGCTAAACATGGGCTGACTCAAAACTTTTAAGAAACTCCAGAAAACAATATTTTTTTATGTATTCTGGGAAAGAATTGAAAATAAAGCTTCAATGTTGAAATTTCTGAGAAAAATAATTTTCCAACCTACCTACTGACCAAATTATTCCATCCTAGGTCGGGAAAGGGCAAACCAGCATTATTTAATTGTATCTTTTTAAACCATTTTGTTAAATATCAGTAGATAATAATTACGGTTAAACTTATGTATATTACTTTTTCCTGTAGGTATGGTATTTGACATTGGAATTCGTGTGGTGAGAGGACAGAACTGGTGCTGGGGGGACCAGGATGGAGGGGAGGGACACTTAGGGACCGTGGTAGATATCGGACTCGAGGGGAGTTCTGGGAAGGTGCCCCCAATGTGTGCTGAGGTCCAGTGGGACAAGGGATACAGGAACATGTACAGAGTGGGGTACGAGGGGCAGTGCGACCTCAGGATATTCGATACATCAGCCCTGGGTTTGTATAACACTACACTTCAGCGCATGAATCAGTGTTTTGCAAAGGCACTAACTCCTATGTACCAGAATATGAATATATGAAAATTCTGATTCAGGAATCAAGCATGACAGACAGTGTACCAACCCGGACTGTGAAGAACCAGAAATATTCGGGATGTTGTGGCAATGTGACCAGTGCTCAGATGTTGTGCTATGTAGTAACTGTTACCATAGTGACAAACATGACATCATACACAAATTCACGCGGTTTGACTACCCCAGTCACGAAGGGTAAGACGATTTCTATCAGTAGTCATATTTCTTCATGCGCGTGGACACAAGAACTATAAAAGAAAGATTACAATGTAGCAAACAAAGCCATCTCCTTTTGCAGCTATCTATATACATTTCCTTTAAAATGTATGGTATCTTTAGTTTTTCACAGAAACTAAATAATCCTGATAATAAATTGGAAAATTTTGCTAAATGATAAAGAAAAGTTAATTTTGTAAAGGGAAAGCTTCTCCTTTATAGAGGAGAAGTTCATAAGTTCAAATACATATATTTGTTGTAGATGTTCTGTTCCTAAGAGAAAATTGAGCAGTAGACAGAAACTGTATGGGATTTTCGAGGATGCTAAGGTGACTCGAAGAATTGACCGGAGATGGGAAAATCAAGATGGTAGGTTATGTGTAACTATTTTAAATTTTTGTTGGAAGAAGTGAGTTAGATCCTCTTTTATCTGTGTATCCTCTAAAAAAGATAAGCCAAACATTATGTTATCTAAAGCTGAGTTTATTTTTGATAAAGATGATCATATTGATCACATTTTTGAAATATCTGTTCAATGTATTTCACTGAGTGATGCACATTGATTTCTAAAGGTGAAGATGGAAATAAGGGTATGGTACGTGTTAATGCCCATCGCCTTGGTTACACAGGCTGTGTCGATGTCAAGGATGTGGAAGCTTTAAATGAAAGGTTTTATTACAAGGATCATCTTCCTATCTTCAGTGAGTGTTTGATGTCTTCCAATCATTTACTGAAAACAATTAAATTTTATCAATTTATGTTGTAATTCGTTTCCACTCAAAAAAAATATATAAAATCGATAAAATAAATAACAACACATTTGTGATAGATAGAGAAGCGCTCTCGTAAGTGCAGTTTAATATTATACACAAAATGAACATTTCCAACTTTTCTTCTTGCCAACTCACACAATCTACAAAACAAAAACATATAATGAATCAAAACAAAGATGATACTTGTGAGGGTGGGTTGGCGGGGAAAACGTCTGACTGCACTGAGAAAGATATTTCAAATGGCATTTAACTTTTACAAACGCTAAAGTGTGTGTGCTTTAACAGAATACCTGTAGAACAGGTATTCTATAAATACTTTAACCAATCAGACCAACACTCTTCATAGATACTACATAAACACGTGGTCAATTGATAAGCGTGTTGTGATAACTTCGATGAATACATTTATGATTATGTGTGAAGTGGCCAACTACATGTATATTCTTTCAATCATGTATTCTTCGATGAATTTCGTGGAAACCAAGTTATCGTAAGCACTAATAAGTAATACAAAGATAATGTCAACAAAAGAACATTCACATGAAACACTAAACAAAGTTGGTTAAATATTTGGGCGTGTAACTTACAGTCCGTAACACAGTTCTTTAATTATTTTTTTCTTTGATTGATACGTGCATATGATATTCTGGGAACAGAATTGACACATCAATCCCGACCGTCACCAAACCAGGAGGCTAGAGAGGAGGGAGCTTCAGAAGCCCCTTATAAAGAGGAGAAGGGGAGACTGAAAAAAGGGGACAAGGTCACGATAGGGGTGGATCTAGATACCCTCCAGGTGATTCTGAAAGAGTCCAAGAACTGGGACGAGAGAATCATAGAGGTATACAGTAAACACAGTGCTTCTCTCATGGAAATTTAATAATTACGAATTACAAATAAATCTTATGGTAATCATTTCTTATATCAATTTTTTTTTCTTCAGTGTATTGGAGTGAATGGATCAGTACTGTTTGTCAATGGACATCAAATCACGGTGGATTTTAGCGGCAAAGAGTGGACTCTTCCTGAAATGGCTTTAGCCAAGGTAAAAACAAACTTGTAATGCATGAGACGGTAAAACATTAATGATCAGTGAAATCAATTATTTTTGTGTAATTTTCAGATAGAACAGTATGTGAAGGACCAAGTCGTGAAGGTAGAAAATGATGCAACAAGTGTACAGCATCTTCAGAATGGACATGGACCATGGCAGGAAAGTATGAAAAAGGTATAGGTATCAGCTCAATGTGTTTATCAAACATTTTTCTCTTAGATAAAGTGTTTGATTCGATTCAAACTTGACATGTCATTGCCAAAAATGATGAAAAATCTTATTTTAGTTCCTGGAGAAGAAGGGTCGAGTTGTGAGCGTGGATTCAAACGGAGACGTGATTGTCAGCTTTGGGATCCAGCAGATTAAGTTCAACCCTGAGTGTCTGACGCCATCTGGTGGTAGTCCTGATGAATTTAAAGAGGAGGAGGCACCACAACGATCAGAGGACACTGAAGAGAAAGGTGAAGATGTTTCACCACCTCAGGCTCAGGCGGAACGTGAAGCCCGTGATCTCCTGAGTTCTGTGACAGGAAGACAGTATCTGGGAGAAAGTTCTACCACCACCCAACAATGCACCCCATATGGTAAACCACCGCGCACCCCAGATCATACAACCCAGAGCACCCCTCATCGCACCTCACCTAGGTCTTGCTCTTCCTCCCCTGATGAACGGAGATCACAAAACTCTTCAGATGAACGGTCATTTGAAGAACCAGGTAAACCACCTTAATTCCTTTAAGGGGGGGGGGGGCGACTGGAGTTTTATTGTGTGAAAACTACAATAGCGAAACTCTTTATTTATATAAAATATATAACTTTAATAAACTTTAGTGTACATGAAGAAAATTATCGAATTTTCCAGGTTTTATAGAGTACTACAAAATATGACGGGCACAAAAGATTTATATGAAAACATAAATAAAAATAATGGAGAGATTCTCTAATTTCTAGGTTTAAAATTTCAAGAGTGTATGTTTATTACCTTTTCTAAACACATTTTATTACCCCTTTACCCCTTTACTTAAGAGTTCAGTTGATCTTAATAATCAAAAACACACTACATCGACATCAACCTACCTTTCAGGTGCAAAATCGGTTTAAAAATCCGTAATATAAAATTACAATTACATTTTTAAACATGCAAATTCTTAATTTTGTTTAATCTTATTGATTAAGTGGAAAATGCTGTTTTAAAACAGTAAATACGCTTCATTTTACTATGATGCGCGAAATATTTTGCAAAGAAAACCCCAGTAGGGCCCCTTAAATGTTAAGTTTCATTTGCTGTCACAGTATATTTTGTCCTCTTTCTAATGACATGGCTGAATTATAAATATTTTGTGACATATATATCAAGCAGTATAAAATGAAATTAAAAATTTATTGGTGAATTGTTCAACATTGAATCAAAACTACAGACTCGGGCCTGAAATAAGCCTTACATTTCTTATAGTGTTTTAAGGGGGACCTATGTCGTTCTACGTCAAAGCAGCGTTATGTGACGTCACAATAGCGACGTTTGCTTTTTACCTGTTGACTTTTACAACTGTGGTATAGGCTTACCATTGTTTAAAATCAATCACGTACACAATTTACAAAAAGAAAATTTATACATTTTTAATAGCAGTTTTATTGGATTAATGGAGTTTCTTAGTATTAGAAATCTCGTCCTTGGGTTGATAATTCATAGCAATTGCAGTTGTGAAAAAATACCTCGATAATATCCTGATATAAGTGCAAAAAGATAAGATAGAATTCAGCAAAGAAAGCGGCTTAAATCAGGGAAATATGTTTAATTTTATATTTACAATTAATTGTATTTTCTCGATAAAACTAAGAAATTTTTTTTTTAATGTACTTGTACTTATATGCGCTTATTGATTAGCACATTTAGATTTAATTGTATAAAGTCATTCCTAGGATAATTCTTAAAGGAGTTGGTTGTTGACAAGGAAGAAGTGGGGGAGGGGGGGGCAGAATGATTGGAATCAAAAAGAAAAGATTAAATCAGTGTAAATTGTTACTAATCAAAACGAATTACTTGTTTTCCGCAAATTAGTGTTATATTCAGATGTTTGTCAGTGCTTACTTACCCTTGTCTTGGTGCAGAAAGGTCAATATTTATGACACAAGAGTACGAAAATAAAGGAAAACTTCGCATTTCTCGTTTATTTTATCATAAAGGTATACTTTTTTCTTTATTAAAATAAAGAAATAATTCATTTCTTTCAAAAAATATGAATTACAACATTTTCACACAAAGACTTTTGAAGATATTACCTTTTATGCATGTCGGAATTGCAAAAAATACGACAAGAAAAATGGGGTAATACTTACATTGTGCTCCATTCTAATTTTTTATGCGAGATGAATTATAATGATTTTGCCTTCATTTCAAAGATACAAGTCAAATAATTTAAATACATGTTGATTTTGAATGTGATTTGACATTTTTGATTCTTTTTAGCGCATATTTGTGGTAGAACAATGATGTCTGAAAATAATCTATTTTTAGCATTTCACACTGTTTTTGCACGTGCTCCTGTGTAAAAATAAACATATAAAGGTATTGTTTTTAATACCTAAAAATTAAGAGCAAGTGGTCATGAAAGAAATGTCAAAGTTTTGAAAATTTCACACAAAGACTTGTCGGACATAGGTCCCCCCTTAAGACCAAAGAAAAAAATAGTTTTAATTAATTCAAGCTTTAGTCCTTACATTCTAGATTATTTTAAAAACACCATCTGCTTTTCAAGCTATTTTGTAAATAATTACTACTCCCTGGAAATGCAGTTTATATTTTGAAATGCAGCCCTATGCTTCCCCCCCCCCGAGAAAAATCCAGTTTTTTCTTAAATGCATCCATGTAAAGTATTATTAATTTATTTTTTTTTTAAATCATTAATTTCAATCTAAAATTAAATTTTGTTCATATAATTTCTAAGTTAAATGTGTGTGATGTTTCAAATTAGAAATCTAAATGAATAAATACTAAAGGCTTTTTGTAATGAGTTCTTTGGAATTTTGTATGGCTGAGATAAAAGAACAAATTGTAAACTTAACAAAAAAAATATTTAAGAAAATAACAAAAAAAAATGATGATAATATTCTTTCTCCCTCCTTTCATACCACACTCAAACTAGAAATAAAATGAAACAGAAATAAGTTTAACAAATATCTGATACAATATAATAAACTTTAAATCAACAGTCTTTTTTGTTCAATTCATGTATCAGATATAGAGATTAACAATCAGCTGTTCTTATTTAGAATTAGGAAAAGTTCACTTTAATGAATAAACTGTGTAATAGTTTTTGGAATTTCCTTTCTCAAATTTTATTTAGAAACACAAATTGCTGAAATTCATTATTCACGCACTAGTCACGCTGAAGGACTCACGCCACCACGTGCTGATCCGCCCCGATAAACTTACATGCGGACAATCGACAATAGAAGATTCACCACGGTAGTTGGAGGCCCGGACTCGCTGGTCTCACCCTCCGGCTTGGGAAGAACGTCTTAGGTCCTTAAAACCATACACCCTCAGCATCCGCATGACCCTCCATCTGTCCATACTGTAACTTCACACCACATATAGGTCTCTTATAGGTCTTCGTCGAGTAAATTTACCAAACACTCCTCACGCCTTACTACACTGTTCGCACTGAAAATATCATACGTTTAACTAACCCTAAAATAACTTTACACAGAGAAAAACCCAAACAAAAGAACATACTTACAACAGTGAAAACTGACAAACAAAACAAATACGCTTACCGGCAAGTGAGATAGGGAAAACAGGAAAATATGCCAGTCCAACAAGCCTTCCTTATTCTAATGGCTACCAGTTGAACAGTCCCTATAAACTGCAGAATTTGCCACACCCTGAGAACGTATAGGACAAGTACAAACGTGGCATCCGGGTGATGATGTTGCTACCGCTCCCTTATCTTACCACTCTGGCCTAACCGGTCACTTTTATACTCACGCCTCACGCTAAAAATAACTTACACACTAAACCCGTCTATGGTAACCCACTATTGTCAAAACATAGTCAACAAAAATGATAAACCAAAACTAAACACCCATGCATTCACACAAAACTAAACAATAATTGAATCAACTTTATTACACTTTTACAACTAAAACAAATATAATACATCATTAAACCACCTTTAAAAATTTGTTTGGTTGCCATCTCCCTACCGACTGGCTAAACATGGGCTGACTCAAAACTTTTAAGAAACTCCAGAAAACAATTAATATTTTTTATATATTCTTGGAAAAAATTGAAAATAAAGCTTCAATGTTGAAATTTCTGAGAAAAATAATTTTCCCACCTACCTACTGACCAAATCATTTCATCCTGGGTCGGGAGAAAGCAAACCAACATTGCATGTATTTTAATTGTAGCCTTTTAATTGAACCATTTTGTTAAATATCAGTAGATAATAATTACGGTTAAACTTATGTATATTACTTTTTTCTGTAGGTATGGTGTTTGACATTGGAATCCGTGTGGTGAGAGGACAGAACTGGTGCTGGGGGGACCAGGATGGAGGGGAGGGACACTTAGGGACCGTGGTAGAAATCGGACACGAGGGGAGTTCTGGGAAGGTGCCCCCAATGTTTGCTCAGGTCCAGTGGGACAAGGGATACATGAACATGTACAGAGTGGGGTACGAGGGGCAGTACGACCTCAGGATATATGATACATCAGCCCTCGGTTTGTATAACACTACACTCCAGCGCATGAATCAGTGTTTTGCAAAGGCACTAGCTCCTATGTACCAGAATATGAATATATGAAAATTCTGATTCAGGAATCAAACATGACAGACAGTGTACGAACCCAGGCTGTGAAGAACCGGAAATATTCGGGATTTTGTGGCAATGTGACCAGTGCTCAGATGTTGCGCTATGTAGTAACTGTTACCATAGTGACAAACATGACATCATACACAAATTCACGCGGTTTGACTACCCCAGTCACGGAGGGTAAGACTATTTCTATCAGTAGTCATATTTCTTCATGCGCATGGACACAAGAACTATAAAAGAAAGATTATAATGTAGCAAACCAAGCCATCTTCTTTGCAGCTATCTTTCCTTTAAAATGTACAGTATCTTTCATTATTCACAGAAACTAAATAGTCCTGATAATAAAATGGAAAATTTTGGTAAATGATAAAGAAAAGTTAATTTTCTAAAGGGAAATCTTCTCTTTGATAGAGGACGATTTCTTTAGTTCGACTACTCATATTTTTTGTTAGATGTTCTGTTCCTGGGAGGCAGTTGAGCAGTAGGCAGAAACTCTTCGGGATTTTCGAGGATGCTAAGGTGACTCGAGGAATTGACCGGAGATGGGAAAATCAAGATGGTGGGTCATGTGTAACTATTTTAAACTTATGTTGGAAGAAGAGAGTTAGATCCTCTTTTACCTGTGTATCCTCTAACAAAGATAAGCCAAACATTATGGTATGTAAAGCTAAGTTTATATTTGATCAAGATGATCACATTGATCACATTTTTTAAGTAACTGTTCAATGTATTATACCGAGTTACTTGCATTAATTTCTAAAGGTGGAGATGAAAATAAAGATATGGTAAGTGCTAATGCCTATCGCCTTGGTAAAGGCTGTGTCGATATCAAGGATGTGGAAGCTTCAAATGAAAGGTTTTATTACAAGGATCATCTTCCTATCTTCAGTGAGTGTTTGATGTCTTCAATCATTTATTGATTTATTGAAAATAAATAGATTTTATCAATTTATAATTATGTGTGAAGTGGCCAACTACATGTATATTCTTTCAGTCATGTATTCTTCCTTGAATTTTGTTTAAAAATAAAACAAAACAAAAAACAAAAAAAAAAAAAAACGGTTTAACCAGGCCCGATCTACTTGATCTGCGCGTAGTTTTTGCGCAGCGTCGACTCAGGCACGTCACAATACCCTTGACTGCCGTCACAATTGAACACAATAACGTCACAATTAAAATGACGTCAAATGGCGCTAAAATGTTTCGCTGATGTTGCTTACCTGTTAGCTCTATAGACTGATGGCATTAATATTATTTACATTTTTAAAAAAAAAATTTTTAAATTAATAAACAACTTTGGAACATAATTAATTTTGAGGGATCAATTATTTGGTATAGATTCATTAATTCTATCTTATTTTATTTCAATTTGTGAGTTTGAAAAAAAAAAACTGCAACCAAAAGTAAAACTATTTTAGTCTTTCTCCTTGAACATGTTGAAGTGCTTATACACACTCTTTTTATTGGGGACTTAAATATGCATGGATTATCTTCAGTTTTAAAGAATAAAAGAAGTCTATAAATCATTTAAATGCAACTCCCGAAATATTTTATTTTTCTAAATATTTTATGATATTAGTAAAAATCGTAATTTTGTCGCCTTTACCCCCCCCCCCTTCCCTCTTCCCCTTTTTTCCACGTAAAACAACGTCGCGTGTTAAGAAAAAATAAAGCATGGCGAGAAAATTATTTCATAATGTAAGAATTATTTATTTTTTAGAAACTAATACAGTATTGCAATTGTTTGTTGGTGTTATGTAAACCCATTGCAACTTATAAAATACGTAGTCGGATAGAATAATTCCAAATTTTGTGTTTTGACATGCCCCCTTTTCACTGCAATAAAGGCTACCTCCAATTTTCTTTTCATGTTTTATAAGAAGAATGAAAATTGCATGATATATGTGAAAAACAAATAATTCCATTATGTATTTTTTTTTAATTTATAAATTTCTTTGTTTATTGGAGAGTTTTAGTATGTAATTGTGTATAAAAACACGACAAATGGTCCATATCTTGAAAGTGTCCCCATTTGACTACAATAAAGGCAAGGCAACAAAATTTCATTCTAATTTTTCTAAGCATAAAACATACAAATATATTTCCAAGAATTAAAAATTTTTATCATTCCGTTTTCGTAATTTTCAACTAGATCGGGCCTCGTTAAAGTAAGCCTTTATACGTGATACAAAGATAATGTCAACAAAAATTTAAGAGCACACAACAGAAAGTTGGTTTAAGTATGTGCAGGACTCATCATGAGCTGTTTTTACTGTGTTGCTCTCGACACAATAAATTTTACTCCGACATAGTAACGATTCAAATATGCGTGCAACGTAGTAAAAGGTTTGCCGACACAATAAGATCTGTAATAATTAGAAAATTCAAACTTATAAATTATCTGTAACTGAAAGTTTGAACAAACAATTTTACACGAAGGAACAAAGAAAAATAACTTGTTTTCACATTTCCATGTAACGGTTAATTGGTAGTTGCATTAAAAAGTAAATTGTATTTTTTTAAAAAAGGCATTTAAATAAGTCTTTTCTATAGAGCAACGGCTCTAGAATTGTTTTGGTACTGTAAATCAAACATACATGTAACATAGTACCGATGTCATTCAATTGATGTCAATTAACTATTTCAAATTTTCCAGGAACTCTTTAAAGTATTTAACTATTCTGAAATTTCTGTCTTTCTTCCTTTTTTTTTTTTTTTTGTAATTCGGTAATTTGATCAAGAAAACAGACAAAAAATCTCGGCAAATTCAGTTTCAAAAATAACAAGTAGTTCGACTGAAACAACCAGATTTTCCTCTGCTTTTCAGAACATGTGTTTTTGTTTTTAACAATATGTACACTGTACGACCATACAATTTCAATTTGTATAACGAGAATAGTGATTGTTAAAAAAAGTGTATGCACGTATTTTTTTGTAATTATAATGAATAGTGATTCAATTTGATCGCGAAAGAACAGCGAAATTTTAGTGCTTTGCGTAAACTCTGCAACACAGTAAAATTTCAAACGATGGCGAACCCTTTATTTGGGCATGTATTACACAACAGTACATGGCACAGTTCTTTGATTATTTTTTTCTTTGAATGATACATGTATCTGATTATCTGGGAACAGAATTGCCAGATCAGTCCCGACCTGAACCAAACCAAGCTGTTAGAGAGGAGGGAGCTTCAAAGGCCCTTTATGAGGAGGAGGGGAGGCTGAAAAAAGGGGACAAGGTCAAGATAGGGGTGGATCTAGATACTCTCCAGGCGATTCTAAAAGAGTCCAAAAACTGGGACGAGAGAATTATAGAGAATTACAAAATCATAGAGGTACAGTGAACACGTGCTTCTTTCTTGGAATTAAAAAAAATATCAGATTTAAGTTCATGAAATATCTGATTTACGAATAAATCCTATTGTAATCATTTCTTTTATCACATTTTTTCTTCAGTGTATTGGAGAGAATGGATCAGTGCTGTTTGTCGATGGACACCAAATCACTTTGGATTTTAGCGGCAAAGAGTGGACTCTTCCTGAAATGGCTTTAGCCAAGGTAAAAACAAACTTGTGATGCATGAGACGGTAATACATCAGTGATCAGTGAAATCAATCACTTTAGTGTAATTTTCAGATAGAGCTGTATGTGAAGGACCAAGTCGTGAAGGTAGAAAATGATGCAACAAGTGTACAGCATCTTCAGAGTGGACATGGGCCTTGGCAGGAAAGCATGAAAAAGGTACACATAGGTATCAGTTTACTGTGTTTATTAAAAATTTTCTTTTCAATAAAGTGTTTCATTCGATTTAAGCTTAAAACAGGTCATTGCCAAAAATTATGCAAATTAATATTATATCTTATTTTAGTTCCTGGGGAAGAAGGGTCGAGTTGTGAGCGTGGATTCAGACGAGGACGTGATTGTCAGCTTTGGGATCCAGCAGATTAAGTTCAACCCGGAGTGTCTGACGCCATCTGGTGGTAGTCCTGATGAATTTAAAGAGGAGGAAGCCCCACAGCGGTCAGAGGACACTGAAGAGAAAGATGAAGATGTTCCACCACCTCAGGAGGAACGTGAAATCCACGACCTCTTGAGTTCTGTGACAGGAAGACAGTATCTAGTAGAAAGTTCTACCACCACCCAACAATGCACTCCAGAGCGTACACCACAGCGCACCCCAGATCATACACCCCAGAGCACCCCTCCTAGGTCTTGCTCTCCCTCTCCTGATGAACAGAGATCACAAAGCTCTTCAGATGAACGGTCATGTGAAGAACCAGGTATACCACCTTAATTCTTCTAAATGTTAAGCTTCATTTGCTTTTACAATATATTTCCTCCTCCAATGACATGGCCGAATTATAAATATTTGGTTACAAATATATCAAGCACTATAAAATGAAATTAAAATTTTATTGGTGAATTATTCAACATTGAATCAAAACTGCAGATGCAGGTCTGAGAGATCAGTATAAGGAGGCTATAAAGAAAAGAAAAACCAAAGAAATCTTAAAAGTGCTAAAGAGAACCCCAGCACTCGCGGTGAGTGAATTCATTTAACAAATATATAATTCCAAGATCTCCAATAACGGTGGTATCAGACACCGGGCTATGATATGTGACATTATGAAATATTTATAGATGCAGAAGGCAGACTCTGGACAGACAGACAGCTCCCTGGGAGAGAAACTGGAGATCGCGGCTCTGCTGAACCAACATAACGTACAGAAGGGGCTAAGGAACAATGAGGGGAAGACGCCCCTAAAGGGCGCCATGTCACAGTCAAGGAGTGGGAGAGTGCAGAACCTCATACAGGAAAATCTGTGAGTCAAAAACAACCCCCTTCTATACAGACACTAAAAATATAACCATGCAGAAATCTCATGGTTTTAGGGGAACCGTCTTAAGATCTTAAACTTAGTGTCAAAAAAATTGTTGTTGAGCATGGCAAATTCAGGATATCAGAATGTTTGATTGAAAATCGAATCAATAAGTAAGGCAAACTACTGAACTACATAATCAAAGTATTACTTATTTGATTTAAACAGGAATCCAATAGTACCTCCCATTACACCACCGAAATGTCAAATGTATAAAGAAGATGCTGCCAAGCTTAAGATAAAACCCTGCGGGTGTCTGTTGTCTAAAGAATGCATCCCAAAGCAACTGAAAAAATGTCCCAACTGCAAAGAGCTTGTGGCCAGCATAGGCCAAATGTGAAGCCCTGGATCAAGTCACCAGAGATTAACAAAACTTAATCTAAGTTGTTTTTGGAAGTGATAAACAAGAACCTGTTTGATTCTACATGTTGAGTTAAGAGAAGCAGTAGATTTACCTCATGTGACACTGAAGCCCTGAAGATAAAAAAAATTGTTCTAAATATCACAATTATTCTGCTGAAAATTATCAAATCTATTGTGGCAAATACTTTTTTGTATAAACTTTTGCCCCCTCTTCCTAAAATTAATAAATTATATTGTGATATACGTATATGCACATGAAAAAGTATTTTACTTCATTTTTGACAAAATGATATCTAATATATAAATCTGAAATTATGTATATGAAAACATGCCTTCATAGGAATTTTCATTCTAGGTAATCATTACTGTAACTAGTAGTCTGAAATTTGAAAATTGTTTGCAGAGGGAGGGAATTTTTAAAACTGTTATTGTTTGCAGGCATAGTATTAAATAACTAAAAGATTTCTTTTACGCTTATAAACATTTCCATTGTTTGAGAATTTTAATGTTAATTACTACAAATGAATGGATAAAATAAAATTTTAAAACTTATATTTCTGTTTTAGGTCACCTGAGTCACTCAAGTGATGTATTGCTATCTGCTTTTGTCCGTCGTCATGCGTCGTGTGTTAACATTTGGACATTTTTCCTCTGAACTGCCCAACCTATTTCAACCATTTTTGGCATATAGCATGTATGGGCAAAGGAGAACAATGCACTGTAATTATGAATTTCATGATCCCTGCCCTTCCCCCTGGGGCTTGAGGGAAGAAATTCATGGCCCCAGGATCAGGGGTTATCTTCTCCTCTGCTCCTGGGTATTAAGCCAATTAACCATTTACATGCACATAGTTATGATAGGAAGAGGGCCTCTTCCAAAATTGTGAAATTCATGCCCCGAGGATCAGGGGTTCTGGTGCTAGGGTGGGACTATGTTGAATATATAGTGAAATGTATTATTTCTTAAAAGATCTCCTCTGCTTCTCGGTATTAAGCCATTGTACTATGTATATTGTTATGATGTATAATGGCGCCTCTTCCAATATTGTGAATTTCACAGTGCCTGGGTCAGGGGTCTAGTGCTAGGTACGTGAATATATAGTGAAAATATTATGTCTAAAAAAAATCTTTTTCCTCTGCTCCTGGGAATTAAATCAATGAGCCATGTACATAGTTATTATGAGGAAGGATGCCTTTTCCAAATTTGTGAATTTCTTGTCCCTTGTTTAAGGATTTTGGTGTGATGACGAGGCTCTAATAATTATATGGTGAATTGCATTACTTCTTTGAAAATCTCCCCAGCTCATGGGTATTAAACTCACTGAATCATGTACATAGTTATATAAGGAAGGTTGTCTCTTCTAATATGATGTATTTCATGACCCCTGGGTCAGGGGTACCGTGGTGTTAGTGGGGGAGGAGGAGAGGGGGAGTTCAAATGATTATATACTGAAAATGAATTAATGCTTTGAAATCTGCTCTTTGGTATTAATCGACTATTTATGATGAGCAAAGATGCCTTTTACAAAACTTTCAAATATGTATCCCCAAGGTCAGTGGTTTCTATGGGGTGGGGTATACTGATTATTTAGTAGAAATGCATTTTTTTTTGTTCCTCTAATCTGCCTTTGGGTTTTAAGTAGTCAAAGTAAGAAAGTTAGGTGTATAGCTTTGATTAGCAATGGTGCTTCTTTCTAAATTGTGAATTCCATGGCCTTTGGTTTAAATCACGAACCAAATTAGATTGTTGGAAAGTTGTTGCATGATACTCAAGTGATCTATAAGGCTCATAGATCCTCTTGTTTTTGCTTCTTTTTTGTTTCTTCATTTGTTTGTTAAGCAGGATTAATGGTTGCAACCATTGCAGAGAAAATGTACATAACATGCCTACAGAATTAGGTATTTTTCCTTTAGTAGTTGCATTCGTTAATTTCCTTTTTTTAACAAAGGAAGAATACGTTAACTTTTTATTATACCCCCCGCTTGAAAAGCGGGAGGGTATATAGTAATCGTTAATTCCGTCCGTCCGTCTGTACGTCCGTCCGTCCGTCCGTCTGTCTGTCTGTCCGTCCGTCCGTCCGTCCGTCTGTTACGCTTTGGGGTACCCATCTCTTATCCGCAACTCCTCTCATACCACTGAATGAAATTTGATGAAACTTTCACAGAATCTTTATTACATATTGCCATTGTGCACCTCCTATTTTACTTTTTGATCCGACACATATTTTGGGTTTCCCGGCCACAGGAAAACATGGACTTTTTCACCAGTTATAACCATATGGGAGACGGGGGGTATCATTTAGTGAGCTCATCGCTCACAGTACCTCTAGTTTTACTTATCATAACAAAGAGCACACGGCGGGTGTGACCGGTCATCAAGGGATGCTCACTCCTCTATGGCACCCGATCCCAGCTCTGCTGTTTTGGAGGTCAGTGTTTGCTCTGCATTTTTTATAACCCCCCCCCGCTTGAAAAGTGGGAGGGTATATAGTAATCGGTATTTCCGTCCGTCCGTCTGTCTGTTACGCTTTGAGGTACCCATCTCTTATCCGCAACCCCTCTTATACTACTGAGTGAAATTCAATGAAACTTCCACAGAATCTTTATTACATATTGCCATTGTGCACCTCCTATTTTACTTTTATATTCGACACGTATTTTAAATTTTCCATAGCAAAACATGGACATTGCCATTATATTCGTACATGTACCTATCACGTCACATATAGAAGCTTCTGGATAACATTTGGTATGACGAGTTATTCCTCTTTACACATATAAAGCAAAACATGGACATTATGGGAGGCGGTGGTATCATTTAGTGAGCTCATTGCTCACTGTACCTCTAGTTTGTTTTATTTTCTGGACTTTTGATCTATAATACTGTTCGTTATTTCCATATGTTTCATTTTTGAAATTATTTTTATCTTATTATGGTAACAGCAAAATCTGTATTTATCCATTTACATTTCTACTGAAGTGGGCTGACTTTTCTTAATATATAGACTGTGTTTCAAGAAGCAAATTAAGTGTTTTAGGGCGATTAAAATCTGATTATCTATAATTGTAATGACAATTAAGTTTCTTTTTTAAAAGTGCTTATACAAACTTAAGTACATAATTTGAAAGCATTAATTAATTCAAATGGCCTAGATATTATTTTCATACTCCTATATTAAAGTTGAGGGATAAAAATCATCCTCTGACTTCCAACACTTCCAACATCAAATTATTGACGTTTTTGCGAAAATGTTAAAAATCTATTTCACTATAGGATTTTTCGTTAGGGGTATTTCGAAGAAATTCTGGTATCTTCAGTGCAAATCAGGTGCACGATTAGCCCCTGTCACCTCTGTATTAAAGTCTGCAGACATTCAAAGACACAACCAATCCCTAAACACTAAATTCATTTATCATTAGTGCAGAATCTTATTACAGAAAAAAATCATGTGCTATAATTCATATTCCACTTCCATGCGATTTAAACGTCTGGCTATTTTATAAGTTAAGTTTTAATTTCCGGTTTAAAGTCGAATAATGATAACCATCGAATAATGACCGGAAGTTCATTTTTCAACTACAGAAAATGACCCCCCATCCGTAGAAAAAAGATCATTTTTTGTAGAAAAAGAGCCCCATGTGTCATTATTTTATATGTGAGTCCTATAAAAGATTGGCCGCCGTTGAAAAATGACCCCTTTTAAAGTGATCCAAAATTTAAAGGTTTAAATTGATAAAAAGCATAAAATCACAAAAAAATATTTCATTTTAGCATTTTATAGAATTTTCATAACGAATCCATAGGACAAATAAAAAAAAATACATGTACTATGCATGATACATATCTTTATATAATTTTCAGTGTGATCAAACAAAGTAAATAAATTCGTTGTATATAAGAAAGGGCATCCTTGCAAGCCAGGAGTCATGAATCATCACGTTGCCGTTGGTGCAACGCAACATGTTGACTCTGGAACCCCAGGACCCCTTGATTGCAAGGATGAAAATAGGGTAGCATTATCATAAAATTATTTCATTAAGCAAGTACCACACGTATCAAAATGACGAATTTAGAATGCCTAAATGTAGACAAAAAAGGACGTGCAACATATGTATCGTGGGTCTTGTCATGGATCTTTGTCATGTTCTGTGATAATGACGATGTTCTATCAAATTAGGAGTTTAAAAAATCGTTGTCATTTGAAAATGTGATAATTAATGTTTTCAAAACAATATTTACTAATACCGTTTTTCTTAAGAACTTGTAAAAGTTATTAGCTATTTTAGGCACTAGTATTTTTTTCATATCTAAAAGCTCAATACGTTTTGATTCCATGTCTTATGCACGTTCATCTTAGGGATTGTTCATGCAAACAATTTATTTTAGAAATATAAAATCATAAATTAATGAATATTTGAGGAGAAATAAAATAAAAACTAATTTAACCTAAAAACAACCATAAAGACACAGTAAAAAGCAAATTTTTAAAAACTTTTATTCATTACTTTAATTTTCTAATATTTTACAAAAGTATAATAAATTACAATATCATTTTTATTGTTTATCAATAAAGAATTATTTCATCGAAGCAATGAAAAACAATGTGTGTTTGTGAAACACTATGCGCCCGGAAGCAACAAAATTCGAAAAAGCTATTTTTAGCATATAGGCCACAGTCAAGGTCGCCAGGTTATTGACCTTGATGTCGTTTGAAAAAACTTTATTAGTGCAATATGCATACCAAATATGAAGTCCCTATCTCCTATGGTTCAAACGTTATGGCAAAAAGTTGAAAAGAGCTATTTTTAGTGAGCTCAAGCACACAGTACCAATTGTATTTGCTGACAAGGTCATTGTATCGACCATAGAACTTGATGACTTTTAACGAGATTGCTGAAATACTTGTTTCATCAACTTATGAAATTGTTCATACGTAGAGCATGTTTTTCCTTATCGAATCAACTGAGATACATAAACTCCGTATTAAGGTGAGGAAGGTATATTGTTGTATAAGTAAGGGAAGTTGACGACAGAAAAGTAAAAGTCATCACGTTTATTATGGAGGTTGGTTGTCAGATTACCATAAATGTCTATTTCGAGTAATATATCTAAGTATGAAACAGATGTGTCAGACTCTGTGGTATCTTTTATCTCAAGCTCCCCAGGATATACATGTATTGTATCGACATTGGAATGGAAATTTTCATTGCTAATTGACAGTAGGCCGTTGGTATATCTAAATGTTGAGTTGAAAGCCACTGTAAGTGTTTTCTTCTTTTCATGCATAAGATTTTGAAAAAATTCTGCTTCATATGAATACAAAAATATGTCTGCTAATAACAATTCGCAATTGGTACCCATGGGGATTCCAATAGATTGTTGGAAGACCTGATCTCCAAATACCACATAGATACATAGATATTGTCAATCAGAAATTCTAGCACCTTTTTTATGTCAACTTCAGAGTACCTGTGTGTGTACAATCAGAATGTTTTAACAAAATAATTTTGCAAATGATCAATGACAAGGTAAATAAATCGTTGAGTTACGTTTTTATTGAAAAAGCAGCTGTCGATGATATTCAAAAGCCTGGACTCTAATTTATCGTGGGGAATGGTTGTGTATATAGTTGAAAATTCGTAAGTTTTTAAGCTATTGATTTTGATGAAATCTTGTGATTTCAAATTGTCCAAAAGTTCCTTTGCATTTCATTTAGTATTCGCATATGATTTGCACCACTTATATATAATATATAATGTTTCACAGTACTCTTGAAGTTTCCCCTTTACTACTGTTTATATCTTAGTGAGGAGTAACGAAAGAGGCTTTGTTAAACATTTACTGGAACCCGCAATGTATCTTTGCTTGTAAGGATTCTTAAATTCAAAAACATATAAAAACTTTTAGAGTTTGATTGGAATACATGTTTTCTCATCATCTTATCAACAATGTCAAGAACTTTAAACAAAATCTTTTTTCAAAGAAGATTTCCGTCAAAGATTATTTTCTGATCCTTGGCAAGACTTACAAGACTAAATTTACTGTCTGTCTAAAATTTCATATTAAGAAGAAAAAACTTAACTAAGATTGTTTCTCAATTTTAGATATTGTATATATACATGTATATATCAAAACTAACTAAATTCTATTGTCGGTAATAGTATCAGTAAAGAAAAAGAAATTATACTGATTAGTCTAGATTACAAAGACAAACATTTTTAACAAATCACTTTGGTTACAAAGAGTTTACTATAAACAGCGAAGAAAAAGGTAAGCTGGAAGAATAATACATATAACACTGACGAATATATAACAAACTGAGCATCGCATAATTTACACATCCTTTAATGTTACTTCCGATTACCATCCTGTGCTCTCTAAACAACACTGAACTTTAAATGAAGGAATTTAAACTAAGCAAGTCTTTGATTGACAAACATTCAATGGTAGATCAAAACAATAATCCAGTCAACAAATACAATTAATATGTAAGATGAATGTTGACTGACGTTTTACACAGAAAATTCTTATATCAATGCAATCTTAAAACGATAAAAATACTACGCAATAGATAATTAGCATGTATTCATTTAGAAAAACATTTATACGTCATAAAAAATAATAATATTACTAGAAGGAACTTTAGTTCTACAAAATTTGATAGGTATGTCACTATTTTTGATATAATGCATCCATTAAGAATTGAAAATTTATAGAGGTACTTTCTTTTATCCGAAAGCGAAATAGTTATACTGTTTGCCGTATGAACTTTTATTCGTAAGACAGGTTGCGGGTGACGTAGAGGGCCTGGAAAAGGTAAGTTATATTTATAGGAGTTTATATCAATATTTGTCGTATTATGTTCTTTATCTATAATAAGAACGCAATCAAAAGTTCCATTAATATTTAAATTGGGTATTTCAGAGTCGACTAAATTCTTGTTTACTGATAAACACTTTGTGATGTAACCAAATACATAGTAGAGAATGTAACTCAAGGTACACGTTTCGTCAGACAGAAAAAGCATTTCTTCTGTGCTAGTTATACTTCCGAAATATATATCAAACCAATGATCTGCATTTAGAGAAAAAGGTGGAATTGAAATAGTAAATGGAAAAACACAAAGCTTTTCGCAGTTGAGAATTTTTATATCTTGTGTTAAGTTTGATCTCACAATGTCAGCTTGGTTTGGACTGAGGTAATTTTGCGCAGTTTTATTGTTGTTAGATAAATACACATTGGGAAATATTGAATCTGCATTGAATGCTACTCTATTAGATAGGGACTTAATTGATATCCTAACAAGATACTTTTCAGAAAACTGGAAGTATACGAATAGAATAGGGTGATGTTTTTCCGGTATGTGAAATGTATCAAGAATTTTCTTAGTCTCCAAATTAGCAATTTTTATGCTTCTGCTTAAATTATCTTTTTGAATTCTATATTTCAAAATAATTTTTGTCTGTGATGTAGCACTTATGCTAGCAATTTTAGTGTTTAAGACATTAAACATTTCTAGTCTTTCTTCATATTTTGATCGAATTAATTTCCATCCAAATATCTCTGTAGTTTCGTTGTTATAAGTTGATGCTTGTAAAAATCCAATCCACAGAAGAGACCCCCCTCTACTTTCTTCAGAGAAATCTGTTAAGCGAATTTTAAAATCCATAGTATCGTAACCATCGGAAAAATTCAAAGATTTGTTTAGTAAAACGCCATTTTCTACAAAGTGCTTATTCGGATTTCCACAAGACTGTTCTAAAGTCTTTATCGAAAGACTGGATGCAACTTTTCCATCTTTGGCCCGACAAAATGAAGAATGATTTGAGTTATCGGAGAATGATAGAACAGCTTCTGCAACATACAAAAACAAAATTGAATCAAATGAGAATATTAATGTATAATGTATTTATATGCTTAGAATCTGTATACTATACTAGTGTTGCATTTTTCCAAGGCACATGCGTATGGCGTTTTTAACTCACCTGAGCCGAAGGCTCAAGTGAGCTTTTCTGATCAAAATTCGTCTGTCGTCGTCGTCGTTGTTGTCGTCGTTTTTGTTGTTAACTTTTAACATTTTCATCATCTTCTCAAGAACCACTGGGCCAATTTCAACCAAACTTGCTACAAAGTATTCTTGTGTAAGGGGGATTCAAGTTTGTTCAAATGAAGGGCCACGCCCTTTTCCAACGGGAGATAATTATGAATTAGAGAAAAATTAATGGCATTTTTAAAAAATCTTGTTCTCAAGAACCACTGGGCCAAGAAAGATGAAACTAATGTGGAATAATCCTCAGGTAGTGTAGATTCAAGTTTGTTCAAATCATGACCCCCGGGGGTAGGGTGGGGCCAAAATGGCCGATCAAAGTTTTACATAGGAGTATATAGGAAAAATCTTTAAAAATCTTCTTCTCAAGAACGACTGAACCAGGAAAGATAAAACTCATGTGGAATCATTCTCAGGTAGTGTAGATTCAAGTTTGCTCAAATCATGACCCCCGGGGGTAGGGTGGGGCCAAAAAGGCCGATCAAAGTTTTACATAGGAATATATAGGAAAAATCTTTAAAAATCTTCTTCTCAAGAACCACTGGGCCAGGAAAAATGGAACTCATGTGGAATCATCCTCAGGTAGTGTAGATTCAAGTTTGTTCAGAGTATGACCCCTGGGGGTAGGGTGGGGCCAAAATGACCGATCAAAGTTTTACATAGGAGATATATAGAACAAATCTTTAAGAAATCTTCTTCTCAAGAACCACTGAACCAGGAAAGATGAAAATCATGTGGAATTGATCATCTTCAGGTAGCGTAGATTCAAGTTTGTCAAATCATAACCCCCGGGAGTAGGGTGGTCCAGTGCCAAAATGGCCGATCAAAGTTTAACATAGGAATATATAAGAAAAAAATCTTTAAAAATCTTCTTCTCAAGTACCACTGGGCCAGGAAAGATGGAACTCATGTGGAATCATCCTCAGGTAATGTAGATTCAAGTTTGTTCAAAACATGACCCCCAGGGGTAGGGCGGGGCCAAAATGGCCGATCAAAGTTTTACATAGGAGTATATATGAAAAATCCTTTCAAATCTTCTCAAGAATCACTGGGCCAGGAAAAATGAAACTTATGTGGAATCATCCTCAGGTAGTGTAGATTCAAGTTTGTTCAAAACATGACCCCCGGGGGTAGGCTGGGCCAAAATGGACGAATAAAGTTTTACATAGGAATATATAGGAAAAATCTTTAAAAATCTTCTTAAGAACAATTGAGACAGGAAAGATGATATCGTGAAATTATCCTCAGGTAGGGTAGATTCAAATTTGTTCAAAACATGACACCCGGGGCTAGGGTGGGGCCAAAATGGTCGACCAAAGTTTTACATAGGAATATATAGGGAAACCTTTTGAAATCTTCTTTCCAAGTACTTCAAAGCCATGATTAGTGATATTTATATGGAATCATTCTCAGGTAGTGTAGATTCTAGTTTGTTCAAATCATGACCCCTCCCCCCCCCCCCCCCCCCCCCCCCCCCCCCCCCAACCTCAGTAAACATTTAGTACTGATCTGATATGTGCTTTTTCCTAGCGGATGTGCTCAGTTGAGCGCTGTGGCCCCTGGGCCTCTTGTTTTTTTTTTTAAACCTGTCATATTTCACGATTTCGCGATTGTGGCCATTTTTAGACTATTTTGATCTCCTTTAGAAGAAGAGCCCCATATAAGGATATACAAAAATGATCAAATTTTAAAACAAATGTACGAAAGAAAAAGGTATGGTTTTAGCTTTATTGTGCCCTAAAAAAATTCAGTGTTTTAAAAAAGTTCTGAGACTGGCTTAAATACAAGTTGAGTTTATGACTGAGAATGATCAGGAAAGAATATGACATGAAGGAGTACAATTCTGGAAATATGACGTCATTCATTTCATGTATTTCTCTATTTCAAACAGAAAAAGCCTTAAAATGACCCATTTCAAGGGGAATTTTCCCTTAAGAAAATAGTGTCCACAGCCGTCGCTCACTTTAATATTTGAATATGTTGTGAAAAATACATTGGAAAATCACATATCTCAAAATCTTTGTGGGCGATGCCCATGGACAATATTTTCTGAAAGAAAATTCCATTGAAAATTGGTGTCCTTTGCAACATTTTAAGAAAATACGGGAAAATGCAGATGTTTATGACGTCAGGATTAGCATTTAGAAATGCATGTGAGAAAAATTTTTTATATAATTTTTATGCATGGAATTTCAATAATTTATAAGTTTTCATTTTTTTACCCCGATTTTATTTTTTAGAAAATCACAGGGCAATTAATTAGATTTGTATTGAAACTCTACCTCCTTATTTTGCTAAATAATAGCTGACAGCTATTAAGTTGTATCTAATGGTTAATTTGTTGACCCCCTAGCCTCCTTTAAAGCTTAAGACATGCATAAATTCTGCCTCATATGAATACAAAAATAGGTTTGCTAATAACAGGGTGCAATTGGTAACCATGGGAATTCCAATAAAGTGTTGGAAGACATTGTATCCTAAACCCACATACATATTGTCAATCAGAAACTCAAGCACCTTTTTGATGTCAACTTCAGAGTACTGTTGTGTACAATCAGAATGAATAATTTTGCAGATGACCAATGACAAGGTTCGTAAATTTACGAGTTTCATGACAAGTTTATAAAGAGTTTGATAAAGTGTCATTATCCTTCTTGTGGAACCACTCTCATCACAGAATTTTTTTTCTTAAAGTCTGTAATTGATTACCAAAACAAATAACGATGATGGATTAAAGACAATAAATGTAAAGGTGTCTTGGATCAGACAACAGAGACCTAGTTTTTAGAGTGTTCAAGGGCATCTATGATAACTGGAAACGTGGTATACTGGTAGTTTGCAAAACGGGTGAAGCCCAACTTGTTCGTTACTCAAAAACCTGCTCTCAGAACGATCAGGTTGTCAAGACATGCTACTAACTGATGATTTGATTTTACATGTATTTCTTTTTAAGTCGGCATTTTGTAACTTCTACGGTCGTTATAACGACTATGTGAGGAAAAAAAAGAATAAGTGAGTTGTTTCCTTCCAGTCGTCAGAACTTTTTAAATATTTGTTTACGGTAAATTACGTGCATTTGAGCAATTCATGGAGCTAAAAGCGTGTATATCCAGTAAATAGGGAATGCTTACTCCTATCTAGAATTTCCTGGGGCCTGTGTTCTATATCCTCTTTAAATCCTTGCCCCTCGGTCAATTTATTTCTTAAAAGAGGCAAGCTACTGACCAAATAAGTTATAAAACGAGGATATCAGCAGTCTAATTTTAAGTGATCATTTTGCAAACCCTATTGTCGACGTGTGACTTTGTTTAATAACAATCTATCATTCAGTCGAATTGTTTTCATACAATATCTATTGATGCTTTATGATTTTGCAGTGTATTATACACAGAGAATATTGACATCTGTTAAAAAATGTTGTATGTTTAATATTATATCAAAACAAGTCCTCAACAATTTTGGCAACCATTTTTTAATCATTTACTAGTAGAAGTGTTTATTGATTTAAGGGATTAATTAGTATTAAATATTCTACGACCGATAATATACTAACGATGGTTTTAATAACTATTTTTAACTAAAGACCGAATAGAAATAATTACTCTTCATAAGCTTAAAGCATTCTAAAGATAATATCTTCTTCGTTAATATTTACTAAAATGATTTCCTTACCATCACAATTTTTCACTTCACAATATGGTAGGTCCCACCATATATCGAACTCTCTGATAATGAACAATATTGCAGCCAAACCTGTCAGTATTTTAATCATAAACCAGGTTGATTTTGTGAGGAAAGATTTAACTCCTACAACAAAATATATAAAAGAAGCAAATGCATAGCTAGCAAATTTATTAATTTTTTACTAAAAATTAAATGATTTATTTACACTTTTTTGATGAAAATGATAACCTACTTTCATGTTTTCTTGGTATCTTTTTCAATCTTACTACGGGAACTCCTGAAATATTTGATGTCATTTATTTTTTAAAAATGAAGAAAAGAAGAATATTTATAACATATGCTTAAAACTTAGGCAAAGGAAAAGACAGAGAATGATAACCGTGCTATGTATAATGTTAACTAAATCTAAAAATAATTTGCATGCAGGGGTCAGAAATATGCAACCATAGTTGGGAGAACAAATTAACTGATAAATAAAACAATTAAAAGACAACATTCTATTCATATAAATTTATATTAATAAAAAGAAGATGCAGAATATAGACATTTTACATATTTTCGTAAAAAATAACACATTAAATGTAGATTGATTTAATATGAATAAATTGAATAAACCAAACCACGTGCTTGTGTGCTTTGATATCTAAATCTGTTCTTATTTGAATCTTGCTGAAGTCCATTTTTAATATGGTATCATTTGTATTACCTCTGTCATTCTGTCCTTCTGGCGTCATTTCAAACAGGGAATTATCGTCCATCTCTAGATATGGATCTTTCATTTTTTCAATTCTTTTTCTAAGAATGGTACATTCATCTTTAAGCAATAAAGATTCACTGTCAATATTTGACTTCTCTTCAGGAAAAGATTCTTTTCCAAATTTTTCCAACTTTTCAGAAATTGTTTTTTCTAGGGACAAAAAGGATACTTTGCTTTCCTTTAGTAGCTCTTCTGATATAGAACAACATTCCTGGGCGTTCTCAATAAAATTCGTTAAGAATGACATCTTTTTTTCAAATGTTTCGGTGTACTCTTTGACAATCTGTGTGCTTGTTTGGCACAATTCTTCTATTTCCTGATTAAGATAATCAATTCCATTCTGTTTTTCATTTTGGATTGCCGCCTTTCCTGTGTTATCATTTTCCATAATTTTCTCGTTTTCCTTCTTTATATATGATAAAACACCCTTTGCCTTTTCAATCTTCTCCTTAGCTAATGATAAACGAGAAAGGACTGTTTCTTTTTCTTTTTTATAATACAGATCTATTTCATCCCAGTCATGATATTTGTGATCTTTTGTTGTACAATTGGCGCAAATTGGTTTACGACAATCTTTGTTTTTACAGTAAAACTTCAATGTATTTTTTTCATGAAATGGTGGGTTGCATATATTTTCCGCACTCATCTCTAAAGAGTCCAGAGATGAATCAGGGGTTTTATTACTATCCATAGATATTTCTTTCAATCGATGATGCTTGCACTCAGTTGATTTACGGACCTTGAAACAGCTTTTACAGACTTTTATATTGCAGGATGTACATTCATATCTTATACCTTCTATCCTGCTGCAAATACAACAAGAGGATGCTTTAATTCTTTGTAATACATCCCCCAAGCTTCGCTTCGTAAGATCTTTTGGAAAACAATCTACACCCTTTTCTTTTACTTTATAACTGCGTTTACATATGGAACAATTGAGCTTTCCACCTTTTATGCTCTTTTGAAGGCATTCAGTGCAGAAAGAATGCTGACATGGAAGAAGCCTTGGTACATGTTTTTCTTCATCATATTCCTCAGTACAAATAGGACATTCACAGAACTCATCCTTAAGGGCATCTAGTATTTTACCACCTGTTGCCATTACAAAAAATCTAAAAATAAACATTAATCAAATAATAAAAATATTATAAAATTTGAAAATGATAGAAACTGAACTGTGAGTTTCAGCAAGATTTCAAAAACGAACTAATTTTTACAAAACGTGAATTTAAGATTGAATGTCCTCGTTTGTTCAGTATTTTTGAAATTTTGAAATTTTCCCTTTGAATGCAATTCAGTTAGAAGACGGGGGCATATGCCTTTTGTTCAAAGACTCACTATCTTCACAATCAACTACAATGCTCTCATATTATTCGGAATTCATACTTGAGGGCATTGTGGGGATAACCACTGAATGCAGTCGTGGACTGCAACACTCAACTCTCAAAATGGCTTACGGAAATGTAAATTTTGTTTCGATTTGACATACGATATTTCTTCTATTACAAAAGATTCTTTTTAATTCTTGTGCCTGTTACAAAACTTTTACAACAGGGATTGATCATTTACAGTTCCATACTGTTTTGTTAATCAAATACATGTATGTATAGAATAAAGTTTATCTTGTTTCCAACAGACTTCTTGTATTTTCAGATTAAATGGATTCTAATTCAAGCATTCTAAGTCATGAGTACAAAAATCTATTCCATGTTCAAAAACTGTGGTGTCTACATTTTTCATCCATAAAAATAGTACTTAAAATACGTCTTCTGTTTCTCTTTATGGAAATGTTACTGGAATATGCGTTCTGAGAGAGAGAGAGAGAGAGAGTGTTTGACAATCATCGTCTAGCACTTTTTTAAATGAAATTCTAAAAGACTATTTTGCTACAGCGAAGTCGATCTATTATATATAATTATTATTATACCTCTACTGTTATTACTCTATATATAAAGAACTATATTCGGTATATTGCATACATGTATCTTTGCCCCCCCCCCCCCAAAAAAAATAAATAGATAAAATAAAATTTTTAAAAAATTGAAAAATTCTTAAAATGTGTTGCATAAATTGTATGAAAAATATTTAAAAGTAACAGAACATATTATAGTTTCAAAGTAGTTTTGTTTTTGTTTTTGTTTTTTGTTTTTTGTTTTTGTTTTTGTTTTTGTTTTTTTGACGTCACAAACTAGTCGGATTTTGCATTATTTTTTAGAAAAAGCACAAAATGGACAAACTTCCAACAAATATAGCTATAGAATTTATAGAGGGCAGATCTGTTCAGGAGCAATATTTGCATGTTTGATTGATATTATCATTCTTCACATTATATCAAAATACAGTGTATGAAGCCTCAACAAACCTGCGCTCGGTGATTTTTACTAAAAATATTGACGTAATTTTTACATCTTTCTGTAGAAATCATGGAAATTTTAAATTTTCGTCATTTTCATGACGTCATTGCTAACAAAAATACTCAGTGCTTTGAGGTCAGCATGTATTCCCCTGTTTTAAAACACAATTAAATATTACTCCGTCAAAGTTTGATTTTTGGGGCAAATTTTGGTTACCATCGAATTAAGTTCTTCAAAGAGCCGTGCACGCTAAAGGAAAGTAGTTTTTTTATTGAAAAGGAACAAATTAGATATACTATAGGTTTTATTTCGAAAGTGGATAGACTGGAACTAGTAACATTACACAACATCAAATACAGAGAAATGTTTCACGACAGTTTGTTGAGTTTCTTGGATTGTTGCAGTATAAACTAATTCTGTCATACCAAATGTAAATTCTCTTCCAAAGACTGGGTCTATTCCCTCATGAATATTTATTAGTAATTTCAACCGATCAAAGTGTTCAGTGGTCGGTGCGTTCAAGGAATCTCGAGTCTGTGTCATAATGTTATTAGCAATGTAACTATGACGTCAAAACATTTCGACATGTGATGTCAAAATCTTACTTGAATTCTAGTAAAAAGATGACAACGATAATTCTTTGAAATATCAGTGAAAATACTTTTTAAAAATGATTTTATTGCTCTCGGACACGATGCACTAGTTATCATACACTTTTAAAACCGCATGCATTTGTGATTATGCCTCTATAGTGATTTTTTTTAATGTTGGAACATCTGGTAAAAAAAAATGAAGATTTCGCCTATAATTGTTTCGGTATAATTAAACAGGTCGGAGAGAATACTCGAAATCGGGTATTATCCGTGAAATCGTGTATAATACTAGTACCCGATATTAGGGTATCGTTGAATCCGCGAAATCGGGTATTCCGTGCAACTTTCTTGAAAAACAAAAGAATAAAGCAACGGCGCATTATGCCAGGTACTGTTACTTGTACATCAGTATCTTGTGGATTTATTTTTATTTAAACTAATTCATACGGTTGTCAAATAAGTTTAAAATCACACGACAAACACTGCTGGGGTAACAAAGAGGACACAATGGCGTTATTATTTTTCAATATATTTTCTAAAAACAAATAACTACACTTCGTTTGTCTTTATTTCCCATTAAAGTATTCCATATACTTAATTTTCTAATTTGTGCACTATTCATAAAATGTGAAACTTTACAGAAATTAAACGACTAACGCCCAATCGCAACTTCTCGGGCCTTTCCGACTAGCGGAAAAACGACCTCGAATGTATATGGTAGACGCCATTACAACCCTCCTTTTTCATGATCTTTGAAATAAATGCAGGAAGACCTTTTATCTGTGGAATATGGAGTTTAAATTTATTCAATTTAATGATATTACCTAAGATATACTATAAAAGGGACTTCTTACTCACTCTATCCTATATTTGAATAAACAGGAAATGTATAAATTTTTAACATCCGGTGATGTTAATACATTCGAGGTTGTTTTTCCGACCTCTGACGATATGATGCGATTGTACTAACGCCGTGTTATGTATTTTTACTGAAAAAATGTATGGCGTCCCTTTCACGTGAAATATAAATTATTCCTAACAGTTAGAGAGTACAGTATAAGCGAATCATAGTTGTATATCTCTGCCATAATAGAATACCAACGTTATTATGAAGAAGAAAATAAAATAAGATTAAATAAATACCCACCGGAAAAAAGGTTGAAAATAGCTAATTGAAGGTGAGTATCTTTTTTATGTCAATTTAACATGGAAATTTTTATTCAAAGACACCGTAAATTTTTGGATTGCATTTTAATCGATACAAGATATGCTATTTTTTTTTTTCTTTATTTTATGCATTTGTGTGAAAATTGAGAGCGAGAAGTCACATGAACAGGATTTTCTTTTCTTTTTTTTTTTTGAGCCTATAATACATTGAATTTCTCAATATAGATCGAGGTACAGTCATATTGAAATATGAATTATATGAATATGTTAATGAACAAACTGAAATAATGGAGTGTTCAATTGCCTTGGAAACTCTTGTCTTACTTTTTGGGAATATATTTCCTCATCGGACATTAAAATTTCATACAAATTGTAGTCACTTCCTTTCTTTATTATACTATTTGATTGACAGGGTAAATTTTACCTCTTTACCTTCTATATTTTTCTTATATTGCTATCTTATACCTCATTATAATATGAAAATACAACGTACTATCTGATTGGTTCTAGACAATATGTCACAGTTTTCTTTTAGTTATTTTATCTATGATACTTATTACTCATGGCAAGAATTTTTCCTAATACTCATCTATAATAAAAAAAAAATGTGTTAAAAAATAAACATGAATTCTAGTTACTTGTAGTCTCATATTGTGTTAGAAAATAACAGGTTGCTTTCTGTTTACCTATATAATTTTTATTTAATGAATAAATCTTCCCTACAATTAAGAATATATAACCGAGTTTAACCGACCTGACATTCAAATAGAGGTCTATTGGACACATGTAGAACACAGTCGATGTTGTTTTGTCAGAGGTGGTCAAGAAGCTTTTAGCCCTCCCCCCCCCCCCTTTGAAGTCGCCAAGAAATGGTAAAATATTGATGACTTTGCGAAATTAAACGATCAACAGTTACAGTACCCGCATCGTTATTCTTTACAAATCTATCGTGTCCTATCGTGCGTGTATCCTATCGTATCGTGCGTGTATCCTATCGTATCGTGCGTGTATCCTATCGTATCCTATCGTATCGTGTTTTCCGTTTATCGTGTTTTGCGTTTTCTATCGTGTTTTCCGTTTATCGTGTTTTGCGTTTATCGTGTAGATCGTTTATCAGGTTCTATCGTGTATCGTGTTTTGCGTTTATCGTGTTTTGCGTTTATCCTATCGTGCGTGTATCCTGTCCTATCGTGCGTGTATCCTATCGTATCGTGCGTGTATCCTATCGTATCGTGCGTGTATCCTATCGTATCGTGTATCCTGTAAAGAATAACGATGCGGGTACTGTATGTTCTCTCATAAGCTGTATTCCTGAAACTACATGTATTAATGTTTCTGCTAAAATGTTGAAGACATATTCTGCGAATATGTATGAATGATTAAAAAAAAAAGATTTTCAAAAAAAAGATCAGAAAGAGGTTTTTTAGCCGAAATTTTAGACATTTTTATCATTACATTATTTATACATTCATAAATAAATTTGATTTTATGCACAAGATAAATGTGAAAGTAATTAATGACGCATAATTAGATACGATAGACAATCCCTTGTTAATACATGGCATCATATTTTGTGTGTGAAATGTGTTTCCGTATAATTTGATTTATTTACAAATTGTTCATGTTTGTCGTGTTGATGTGGAATTATTATAAATTCCCGAAATTCCTAGACTTTACCATTCTGTTGTGTTGGGAATGAACATTATGAAGATGCATATACTTTCAACATTATGAAAAATATAAAGCAAATCGAACGCCTTTTTGTGAGCAGATCATGAAATGTACTGAGCTCCATGGGTATTTGTTGTCCTGAGCGCATTAATCTTGACGCCCAAATTCTTACTTGGCCTGTGATACCTTTAGAAAACATGGGTATCTAGATGAAAGTTAACTCGGCAACATGCGCCATCCCATTGTTTAAGTTTTATTAGGTGATTACACCTCCTATACTCGATTTCGCGGATTCAACGATACCCTAAAATCGGGTATTATACGCGATTTCACGGATAATACCCGATTTCGAGTATTCTCTCCGACCTGTTAAACAATTGGAATGGGAACTCGGGAAATAGCAAAGTTATGCATCCCCTCGGCAGGAAACTATTTCCCTTTACCCATTCCATAACTGTATACTATAATCAAATGTCAATTAAAATCAAGTATTTAAATGTTTATCACCTTATTTCAGCCCTTACCACAAATCCTGATGTTATACTGAAGTTAGATCACTACATTGTTCACTTGATCTAACAATATTAACATAATTATGAGTTTTTACGGGATATTTAGATTCTTGGAACATTGCAATCCATCCATAACAGCTTCTCTTTCAGGCTGACGTCTTATTTTACAGTTTCTTCTGCGTCTTGTTAATATGACCTCACCTCTCAATACACATAATATGAACATGTTCACTTTAACAGTCTCTTAAACGAGAGCTTTTCACATCAGACGGGAAAATGTTTTCAATTGATTCTGATTATGGAAGACATGTTTGCTCTGTATTGGGTCTGATTTCTCCGTGGACTTCTGTAATAGGTTATCGAGTTCATTATTTATGTTCGTGTCTAGGGACTCTCCCTGCTGTCTGTATATTTAGTTGATACGAGTCTGCTGAGTGCCAACAGAAATTATATACATATATACATATACAATTTACCTCCTATTCACTGTTGGTCATGTTAGTTTAACGTGACTCTTTGGGCCTAATAAACAAGGATGCAAAACTTAAAAAATACATCCTCTTTAGCGAAGGTTTTTTGATCCGCTTCACTCATCTTCCGAGGACAGATGCCTATACAACAGAGCGAGCGTTCGTGAACATTTCTATTGGAGGTCTCGTATAAGGAATTTGGCGAGTACTCGCGAACGTTTGCTAGGGTGAACAGGCATGTGTAGAGAGTGTAGTAAACCGTAGCTAGCAAAGATGTCAAAAATAATAAAGGTACTTCTACTAATGGTGCATGCTGTTTTCATGTTGAGACTACAGCATAGTAATGCATGTTTTACATGTACAGCATAGTTATGCATGTTTTACATGTACAGCATAGTTATGCATGTTTTACATGTACAGCATAGTTATGCATGTTGTACATGTACAGCATAGTTATGCATGTTGTACATGTACAGCATAGTTATATGGCATGTAATCGAAATGTAATTGGAGGGAAAATATACAATGTGTATTGTAAGTCACATACATACGTGGCTAGTTTATATGGTGTACTGTATTCTAGTATTTGCATGTATTGAAATAATATTATACTGGATAAAGTTTTGCACGCTTGATCAAACGAACTGACACGCTGTAATGATAGTATCATCTCTCTGGTACATGTATGCTGTAGATTTTACGGATGATTGGAAATGAATTGTTAAAGATCAGATAAACCAACCTAGTTATCCACCGTGACGGGTGTATGATGGGGAATTTCACAGAAAAGGATCAAAGAAATGTAGTCTCTAAATTTCATGGTCATAATTATGAATAAAAATACTAAGTATTTTGAGTGTCCTTTAATGCATGGTTAAATCTTTACAAGCTTGTAGAAGGAATCTTTAATGGCTAAATCTAAGTTACACTGTATTATTGTCGAGGTGGTCTTTTAAATTAATGGAAGTCCTACAATTTGACGTTGACTTTGCATAAATTTTCACAATCTCTGTAATTACTAGTAATTACAAAATCGAATCATTAATTAAACCACTACATGTATTACTCTTGAATAAATGGCTCCTAGGTATAACTCTCTGATGTGCATGTTTTAGTTTGGGATTTACTCATGAAGAAGGTGTGTACAAACGTAGTAGTAATTTTAAGAAACTCAGTGGAAAGTATACAGTCCATTAATTTATTGCCTCGTAAGGCGGGACAATCTGTGTCATAAGCTCTGATAAACATTTAAACTACGCGCTTCACCTATATATGTTTCCCTTTGTGTGGTTTGGTTGAGTGATTACAATACAAATACATTACAAAAAGTGAATGGGACGTGGTACATACACTCTATTGAATGTATATTTCTGTAACTGACCATAAAACCCAAGACCTGGTCAAACCAGTTACTCATTCACTGTGGTCCGACCTACAAGGCTAGTCCGACCGACAAGGCTAAGACAGTAAGGGAGTAAGACATTTTCAGAAAGATGGCAGCCGCACAGAGAAAAATGTACGAGGACTTTTTTGATAAGACAGATGCAATGGGACAGAAGGACGGAAAAGTCTCTATCCAGGAACTTAAAAAGATGGTTGTAGATGGTCTGGGACAGAAGAAGACGGACCGGGAAATAGCGGTGAGTGCTAGTGGCGGATTTAGGGGAGCGTGTGTCATTAAAGTCTTAAAACTTCAACTGACTCATTTTATGCACGCTTTTAAATATGTCATACTTTAAAAAAAACATGCTTTTTAATTAAGGTCATACGCAATGTAGTTTGAACTTGATTGGATTCTTCTGGAGTTGAAGAGTTCCACTAAATGAAGGACCCGTGTGCAATACTTTTAATGACTATATTCCCCATTTTCAAAAGGTGAGTTATTTCCCCTGAAGGGAACTCTTTTACTGTGTTTAATACGCATGCGCTATAAATAAAGTCACTTCCGCGGACGTTCTTGATGTAAACATGTTTATGGTGTAATGCATCTGTCATATGGAAAAATGTTATTGTGCTTGCGAATAAAAGGAAATCTTAACTGATTCGTATTTTTTTTAAATTGCCCACTCATAGTCTCTTTCTGGATTTGTATTAATCTGTGTAGTACTATAATAAGGTGCTGTGTGCCCCCCCCCCCCCACCCTTACAAAAAAAAGAAAGAAACAAATTACTGATAAGATGCTGATACGTATTCGAATAGGCCTATTAAAAAAAAAGCTAATAAGCTAATTTTCGGTAGTGGATATTCTGCAGACGGATCATCATTATTTACAAAATGTGCGGAACAAATTTTTAGTTATAAAGTTTTTTTTTTCTATTATACGTCTCTGTTTTTAAGAATTAATCTAGCCTGCTGCAGCCATATTTTCTTTGTATCTCTAGGAATTTTTTGGAGACTGATGATTACCTCTGAAATTGCTGCATATACAGCAGTAGTTCGTCTTCCGCGACCGATACCAAGAAACTGCGTTTTTGCTCGATTGTATGTCATAACATAGAACTTTTACTTTTACAAGAACACATTTGGTGACAATTAAAGGCCTATTTCATTTGAATTAACAGTGTTTCTAGAATTTTTTATTTGTAAAATAATTGATTCACCATATGTAGTATTAAAACTTTGGATAGAATTCTAAATGAATAATTTAATCTCATGTCCTCATGTAACGAAGAAAGACTAATTAAAATAGCATTGACCTGAATTCGTGTTACATATGTCGTATAAAGTCTGAGCTGCATTTAATCAAAGTTTTAGTGTAGGATCTAAGCATATGTACATGTATATTCCCGAGTAAAATACACATTTTGTTTTAGATCAGAGAATTGAGAGCAGAACCACGAAATTGATACAATAATTTCCTAGCGTATTTCTCGTTAATTAACGGAAAACATTCTTTTCTCAACTGTTATTTATTTTTTAAAAATCCTTTCAGTGTAAGTACATGTAATTTTTTTTTATAAGTTATTCTTTTTTGCAAAGTGTGTAAAAAACCATAAGTGAGAGAGAGAGAGAGAGAGAGAGAGAGAGAGAGAGAGACTCATGTAACCCTGTAACTGACATACATGTACATCTGTGTTAAAATATATGTACCGTAATTTTATTGAAATCACAATTATAGTAATTCTAATAATTTTCAATTTTCACAACTATGGTTTATATTCAACTGATCAACCCATTTACATAATTATTCGTTCTATGTACCTGTACGCACGGGGGGGGGGGGGGGTCAAGGAGCTTAGCCCCACCCCCACTTTTTACCCAGTATTACCTTTTCTATTGAAAATATTCATTGATAGACAGGTTGCCAACCCCCCCCCCCCCCCAACACACACACATAGTTAATACTACGGTAAAGTTATATAAGAGAAATGTAGTATTGTATGCCAAGGAACTGGTACTGAAATAAGTAGCTTTTTCAACTTTGGGCAAGGTTTTTCTTTGCTTGTCAACTTTTCAAGGTAAGAAAAAAATATTTCTTTGGCTACCCCCCTCCCACTTTTAAAGACGATGCTTCGTGTCTGGCTAATTCGTATAGCTTTCTAGAAAGGGGGGGGGGCTAACAGACCTTTTATAAAATAATTCATTATCTAAAAAAAAATGCAAACCGTTTCCTTCTTTTAAAATTTTTAAATACAGCGTGTAAGTTGATCACTATTTTGTTGGATTATGGTAATGTGTAGTCCGCGGAAGTTAGGCTAGTGTAGAAGAGTTCCGATTTTGAGGGGAGATAACTCACTTTTGAAAATGGGGAATACAGGCACGTATATATAGCATCGTTTTTGAAAGTGGGGGGGCCAACCTGAGAAATTTTTTTTTACTTACCTGAAAAGTTGACAAGCAAAAAAAAAAAAAAAAAAAAAAACAAAATTCAAAATTCAAAATTCAAAGTTGCCCAAACTCGAAAATCCTATTTCGTGGGGGGGGGGGGGGGGGGGGGGGGGGGGGGGGGGGGGGGGGGGTAGTGGCCAACTTTTTCAAACCCAACTTACTATCACTTCAAATTTTTTCCTTACAATCCTTGCTATCACTATACTATGGTTATAACGTGGGGGGGCCAACCATCCCATCAATGAACATTTACTATGGTAAAGGTTATGTTGGGGAAAAAAGTGGGGGGGCCAGGCCCCCCCTGGCCCCCCGGATGCTACGTCCCTGATATATGGATTTGTACACCTCTTCTAGAACAATTTTTGATGAAAAAAATCTGGAATTTATGTTTTGTAATTTTTGTGCATTTTTCTTTGAATAATGCAAAAAATTTCACAATTTGATATCTTTTCAAAACCCCTGATAACGCATGCTGATTTTTTGTCTAAGAACATGTAATGGTATTGTAAGTTTAAATTATCTTTCAAGAATATCTTGAAAAATTATCAGTATAGGTGAGGTACGTTGCGTATGTCCTTAATTTCAAAATTCATAACTTCATTTCAAAATAATATGCATACATGCATGAGGGTCATTCTGATTCAAAAAATTCGAAGTTTTTGTCCTAACTTATTTTCATGTAGCATCTCTGCATTTACTAGTACAGCTGTATGTAGGCCCATAACCGAAGTGTAAAAATAAATGATCTTGTGTAATTCCATAAAAATTGAGTCTCGGGTTTATAGTTAGGCAATATTTATATAATATATGTATATATTTTAGTGAAATGCTTCAGTATACAATAATTGTGCAGTTGTCATGCATTGACCCGTGTAGGTCTGAATAAATGTCACTTTTTTAAAATATGGGGAAAAAATTGTATATACCCTGTGTGTGAAAATTTTATATAATTAAAATATAGCGTGACTATAAACCCGAGACCAATTTTTTTGGAATTACACAAGATAATTTACATTAATTCGGTAATGGGCGTATACTACAGATGTACTAGTAAATGCAGAGATACGATATCTAGTTATCTACCCTGTTAAAAATACACCTGTAAATGTTAAAGTATATCATAATTCAGATGTTATTGCATAAAGACTCTAAAATTCTAGCTATATAAACAGGTCGCATCTGTATTATGCATTTAAAGGGCTAATATAGTCTGGACTACAAATTGCAGACAAGTACATAATCTCAGGAACTGGGTTATTTGTTTCCAGATTATTTGTTTACCTGTGTAATAATTCAGCCTTCCACCCACATTGTTTAAACAGGCCTGCACAGACAGGGAAAATTCAAATATTTAAGACTTTAACCTTGCCTCAAAAAATGATAAAAAATTATTTAAGGCAGGTGGGTGGGTGGGGGTGTTATCTTTGGTATCTATATGTATAACAAAAGATGGCGCAAAACGTTCGGAATTAGCATATTCTTTAACTGAAAAATAATAATACTTCATTCCTAGGGTTAGAACGAATTTAACATGACAATAATCCTTTCTTGAAACCACGCAAAACTGTAAAATTTATGTTGTCTACCGTTTTGTGTCCCCCGTGGGTAGGGCGATTATTAACGACTCCGGACACAGTATTACCTTCGCCTTCGTATTCGTCATCCTGAATTATATGTTAACTAATAACCCTGCTAGTTGACTAATGTCAAATTCTTCTACATGAACAAGTCTGTGTTTTCAGTTCTTTTATGATGGTTTCGGTCCAATATTTGTATATTTTCTAGGTGTACATGTATATATGCCTACATTGTCTTTAACGAAGATTTGTATCCTAAATTGATTTGTCGACTATGGTACATGTATGTTAAGATATTAACCGTAATTATCGGTCATTCAGAAGTGAATCCATAGCCAGAAAATGTTCATGGTTGATTGGATTTGGAAGCTCATTGATCCCTCCCAGGGGATTTTTTAGCTCGCTTGTGTGTGTGTGTGTGTGTGTGTGTGTGTGTGTGTGTGTGTGTGAGGGAGGGGGGGGGGGTTAATTTGTCCTTTGTGCGTGATGTAATTTGCAACAGTATATATATATCGATGTCTTAAGGCCACACCAATTTAATTTCTTGTTCGTCGGATATTTGATGGAAAAAAATACGAGTGGGCAAGCGGTTAAATAATAATATTATTACTTTTTTGAAGGTAAAATTTTTAGGCGGAGCGTGAAAAAATTTAAGCGGACAATTATATTTTATCTGATTTGCAGAGTTAGCAGATTAAACAAACGATTAATAGAGCGGGAATGGAACAGAAAATAGCCTATAATTTTTATGGTGCGGGAAATTTAAATTAATATTATTTGTATGGTTTTGTTTAAATACGAGCGGGCGGGTCCGACGAACAAGAAAATTTATTGGTGTGGCCTAAATTAAAAAATGTGCTGCATGCGAGTGGATGTTTTGCTTTGTGATGCTCTTGTTTTTTTTTTCTATTTTCTAAACACAACAACGTTTACAAAAAAATGAGTCCACAGTGCCGCAAGGAAGTTTTGACAACCAAGCATAAAAAGGATTTAATTAAAGTGGATAGTAATATTTCAAAATATAGTTGCACAAGGAAATTCGCCCGTAGTGTTTTAATGGATTGCTCAAATTGTTTCCAATTATTTTCTCAAAACATCTAAAGGCGTTTTACTCCTGTGTTTATTGTTCGTAAACTACGGGAAAAAAGAAATACGAAGCACATTTTAATTGAACCATGTTAAACAACTCTATACATATTATAAAACTGTGGACCTTCACTGCACATGAAAACATAGGTGCTTGGTTTCAGGATGGTGTATTTAGTGTATTATGCGTTTTTGTAGGTGTATCCGAATACTCTCATTAAAATAAAAATAAAAATTCGCTGAAATTAGCACATTTTAAAAATGTCATATTTACTGTATATAAAAAGAGTATATAAAAAGGACACTGATGTCCGTTAACAAGGGCCTTATACCTGACATCCCGTACCTATAAAGGGGAAGGGATGGGGGTACATTTTGTCGATCGCCTTGACGATAATATGCATATAATTCTCTCGGCACGAGCATGTATAGTCCTCCGTGTGTACATTTTATGCCGACTATACATTATTACTCCCTATAGACCATGTTTAGGATTGGGGGGGGGTGAATAGTATTATTGGTGTGTAAATCACATACTAGTACACTTTCACCTACATGTAGGCATATTTCATTGGCTGGAGTTAGGGCAATAGTCTGTTTTTAGTTTCTCTGACATGTTTTAAATACGTGTGAATTTTTCTCAAAAATGGCATTCAAATCAAACTGTATCTTCCGTTCTTCACAGTGAATCCCCCGACTCTCCATCGACAAAGAGACTGTCGATTGTCGAAAACCTGACGCGGAGACGAATTTCTTTCTTTCTCGCTCTTCAATACAACTATACATATAACTGAAGACCTTGATTATCTTGTTGAATAAGATTGTGTACATAGTGATTAGTGAATGGTAGAATTGTATCTGATTAAACGATATTTTCGTGAACAGATTTTTCAACCCCTCGATCTTTATCCATGATGTAATACTTTTCCTCAAGAAATTTCGTCATATTACACAAATAATAGGTTTATCTTTTAGAGCCGTGGGATGATAGATGAGTACTAGATTAAGCTGAAATTCTTAAGCCTTTACATTTTTCCTTCCCCCAAAACTCTTCAATATCAGGCTTGACGCAAAGCATCTTCATGCATAGGATTAGACATGGAAGACAACGTATCTTAATTAAATTGTCGATTGAGACTCAGAAAAGCCTCTGAACATTTTTCCAAAAAAAAAAAAATCACACTAGAAACCCGTGTGACGGTACATCAGTGGGGGGAGGGAGGGGGGGGGGTGAAAACAAACATGATGAGGGGTAGTTTTACCCCTTTCTTGGTGTATTTTTTTCTTCTGTACGAAGGATTTTACCCCTCCCTTGGAGTATATTTTCCTTTTATAAAATAGACCGGTGACAGCACGTAAATACAAACATGTTCGTGTACAAGCTTCGAACATACTGGCTACATTCCTCCCAGTACAAATGCTCGAATCGTGACGGAATATGTATACATGTAAATGTAGGCCACTCCCTATTGTCAAATTACCATATAAATCAGACTTGTATTGATGAGTCTGTGGCCCCTATGAAACAGAAATTTTGAAAGAAACGTTCAAAATTTTTTTTTTAAAATAACATGTACCAGTAAAATGTGATCACCGGTTGCTGTTCTTTCTCCTTGACCTCACTTTCTATGATACAAGATATTTTTCTATTCTCATTCAATAGTTGTAATTTTATTCGTGAATGAATTATTCATTGACCATTAATGGTTTTCCATCGTTTTATTTTCCTCTGTGGAAAATAATAGACTTTTTACAATATTTTTAGCGGATTAGAGAATGCATTTCTGGTCAAAAGAACCATCTTGCAAAATTTATAAAACTCGTAAGCAGTCATAAAATATATTACATGTAGGCCTAGTACATGTACATGTATTCAAAGTTTAGGGAGAAACAATAAAATGTTTTATATTATTGCCGTTTATTTATTTTCAATGCATGGTTGAAAATTATATCATTTTCAAATTTAGATTGAAAATTAAAATAACATCGATGTTTGTTTGCTTACACGAATTTACCTGAAGTTAGATATCCTTACATGTACATACGTAGCAATGAAGTACATGTAAGTGTACACATATGCAACCATTTATCGAAATTCATGTGGTAAACTGTCATGATACATCGCTTGTGATGGAAAGCTAGGGGAATAAAAACGATCCATCGACAAAGCAACATATATTAATGTATGCCCAGGGAATATTTTTAATCAATACGATATTGTTTGATAAACAGTAATTTTCACGCTAGGCCTGTTGATGAAGAAAAAGGGGAAATCGGTCTCACTATAGAGCATGCAAATATTTTTGGCAATTCAAAACTAAATTAAGTCTCTACTTTGAATTTTAAATGTAATATATTTCGCCTTTTCTGCCTGGCCTGTGTTGCTGTGTTGGGGGATACACGGAGAGGGTACGATATATGTGTGTGTGGCCCTCCTTGTTACCTCTATTGATTGCCCCCTAATATTCAGTTATATACGACCCGGAGTGCTCTTTAACTTTACAGAATATAAAATAAACGGGGAAAGCTATATCGATATTGTATCATATAAAGTAAAACAAAGGAGAAAAACGAAAAAATAATTTTCTGCAGGATTTTTTTTATAAGTTGGAAAAAACATTTTTGTGTCATAGATAAAAATATGGCCAATAAACTGCAAGAAGTTGAAGCTGCGTGGCTGAAATTTTTTGAGAAAGCGGATGTGAATGGTGATGGTGCGGTCAGTATAGAGGAACTAAAAGACATTCTGACCGTGGAATATAATCAAACCCTCTCAGACCGGGAAGTAGCCGTAAGTCTCCGTTCTCTGTAGCTAGAATGACCATTCTATCTTTAATATTCAACAGTTTTACTCTCAGATAGTGTCTATTACTATAAGTGTATATTCAACCATGATATTGAAAAGTTTTTTTAAAGTAAGTTTTCTGAATTTTGGGAAGTAAAACTGCAAGCAAATAAACTATCTAAAATATTTATTTTATTTTTAAAATTAAACTTCAGTTTTATCAAACCATTAAATAATAAGATATTGACGCCGACTCCTTTAACCACCCCCCCCCAAAAAAAAATACTGTGCTTTTTGAACAATAGAATGATGGAACATTTAAGCTCTACTGGGTAAAAAGAAAGAAACAGTTCTGGGTTATTCCACCTATTTGTTTGTGCACATTTTTTTTTCAAAAATGTTTTAAAGTAGTACCCCGGTATTCCCTTTTGCCCTGATTCCTGTTAATTTTGATTCACATAAAACTTATCAATATAAATATCTAATTAATTTTGGTTGAAATGGGCGTTGTTAGCATTGTCATAAAAAAGGAATTTTCATAGACTAGGACAACTTTGATTGAATGATACACGTGCCGCATACTAGTATGTACACTGTTTTCAACCGACATCAAATCACGTCACTTCCGTTACGTAAACAAAGGCAAACTAACCCATCCACACACATACACGTTACTATCTCCCCTTTAACACGGATGCGAGGGGTGATAAAAAAACCAAAAAGATATTGTAGTGCACATGTAGGTCTCATAAAGTCACTTAATGCTACTCAGATGTCCATTAAGTCATACGTCTTTTCTCGCTAGAGTAACTTTTTGTTGCTAGAGCTCAATGCAGACAGTAACAATATCATCAGCAATTTGATAATAAATTTAAAACAAAAAACCTCGGTAGCCCTTTCTCCAAGCTTTATATAATTTATCGGGTGACATGTAAAGAAATCGATATACATGTAGTTGCAAAGTAAATATTAACTGCATAAATTTGTTGTTGGACATTTAATAATCAAACACCGATTGCAGGTTTTAGAAGTTCTTTATCATTTTTTTAAATAAAAAGAACGGACCTAACATAAAGTGACAAAGGAATTTAAAAGGAAGCGTTTATTGTTTCTCGGAAAATACCCCTTCTTTCTATCAATGTTACGTGATATATTGAATAAAATTTACCAGTTGAAATACATACTTGGAATGTGAAATAGTTCCGAGAAATACCGGTACTATACATTTGAAATTAACATGGAGGAGAGAAATAAGACGGAGTGTTTATGGCTGGAATTCTTTGACAGAACAGATAGGGATAAAAATGGTGTTCTCTCAATAAGCGAGCTAAAGAAAGCACTGGTAGAGGATTATAATCGTAAAGATTTAACCGACTCCGAGATAGCTGTAAGTCTCTCTCTCTCTCTCTCTCTCTCTTAAAATGGAAAGATTTTATAAATTATCACGCATTGCTATGTATTGATCTAAAATTGTTTACAACTGTACTGTGTTTCGATTTTCTGAAAAAAGTGGTAAAAAGGACGAAATAGGCTATGACCCACTTTTGACCCCCGATTTAGGGTGTCTTTTAGAATGATATAACAGTTTGTAAATAAAAACCTGTTGTCAGCTCTGCCACAAAATGTGTATTGGTTCTAAGTTGAGGGGTATGCAGAGGTCAAAGAGAAGGAATAATATATGTCAATTTTCGAAATTTCTTACTTTGTAACCGACTCCGAGATAGCTGTAAGTCTCTCTCTCTCTCTCTCTCTCTCTCTCTTAAAATGGAAAGATTTTAAAAATTATCACGCAACGCTATGTATTGATCTAAAATTGTTTACAACTGTACTGTGTTTCGATTTTCTGAAAAAAGTGGTAAAAAGGACGAGATAGGCTAGGACCCACTTTTGGCCCCCGATTTAGGGTGTCTTTTAGAATGATATAACAGTTTATAAATAAAAACCTGTTGTCAGCTCTGCCACAAAATGTGTATTGGTTCTAAGTTGAGGGGTATGCAGAGGTCAAAGAGAAGGAATAATATATGTCAATCTTCGAAATTTCTTATTTTTATGCAATTTTTTATCGATTTATGTATACAGATCTCAGAATGGCAAGCTTGTGCTCTGTGTTTCCGAAGACAAAAGTATCTTAAATTTGATAGAATTACAGCAGAATTGCGGAAGTTCGGGGAATTGTCCTAACTCTGACCCCCCCCCCCCCCCTTGGGATCTCCTTGTAAGCTTTGAATCAATATAACTATTTTTTTTCTACAAGCTTTCACAATCTTAGCAAAGTTCTGATTTTTACATAAAAGGAGAGACCAGATTCGACCGTTACCTTACCTTGTCCTTTGATAAAATCAAAGTGCATATTATATACATGTACCTTCCTTTTTTCTGTTTGAGTTTCTTTTTTCTTTCATTAAAATCTTTCGATACCTCAGTGCAAAAGACTGAAAAAAGTAAATGTTATTTGAATTGATACATGCATGTTGTTGGAAAGTTTGTCGTGAAGTTTCACTTTTAACTGTGTTTTTTGCCCGTATTTGCCCCCCCCCCCCCCCCCAAAAAAAATAATGTCAGTGACTGATTATAATGTGTCTGGAATCGATCCTCAAAGATGCCCTGATGCCCTCATCAGAGGACAATTATAACATTTTTTTTAATTAAGAAAAGGTCTTCAGTGCAAAATGCACAAGAAGCTACAAAATTTGTATATAAGAAAAAAATTGGTATACCTGTATTTCCAATTATTCAACAAAATGTTGAATTTCTCGTCCAATATACAATTTCATTGTTATTAATAAGTTTTGACATTATTAATAATCTGTATTTTTTTTTTACAGGAAATGTTCTCTGACATTGACAAGAATGGGGACGGACAGATAACAAAGGAGGAATTCCTGTCCGAAATGATGAAGAAAGAGAGAAGGTCAGTATTAATATGGGTAGAGGGGGAAAGATGACCGGAAGTTATTTAAACGAAAAAAGATCGAAAGAATGGACTATAAAACAGTTTTCTTTTAACAAATAAATGATGCAGTTGTAATATATAATTACAGAACAGCCGTGGAGGAAGCCTTTCAGAAAATTGATAAAAATGGCGACGGGAAACTGGCCAGGGACGAAGTGGCGGCCGCTATGAGAGAGATTGGTCATTTTACGGACGAAGAGATCGATAAATTGATCAAAAAAGCGGACAAAAACAATGACGGTGTCATTGATCGGGCAGAATTCGAAAAAGAAGTGTTCTAATAGAAGCTCATTGCAATCTATGCATCCACTGCTGTTTTTGCTTTAAATGTTTTTGTATGTTTTTAATGAAATGCAAGTATTTCCCATATGAAATCCTAACAACTTCTTAGATAACCACTTCGCTTTTATACTGACTGGCATCTCAGAATAAATTTAGTTTAACAACAGCAAAATACCATCCTTTTCCACATTATTAATCCATATTGTTCTGTTTCTAAGAAAAACTTAAATAAATTTCTGAAGATAAAAAAATAAATTCTAAGCTTTATGCAATTCACACACATGTAAATATATAATTATGAACAATTTTAAAAAATGTAATAAGAAATGACTGCCATTGTAATGTCACCAGTCCGCATCAGTGCTTATTTGGGCATACATTCAAACTGTATCAGTTTTTCACGATCACTGTACTTTATGTACAAGCTAGATATCAAAGATGCTTTGTTATTGTAGTAGACATTGATTCATGACACATGTTGGAAATCCATAAAAATAAGACTTAGCACGTATCATAAAAGGTAAACATTTTACATGTAGCACATATCTTCTAAATTCTGTAGGAAAAGGCTATTTCTGATGAAGTTTATTTTATTTGCAAACAAATCAACCCAAGAATTCCCGAAAAAAATGTTTTAATCGCTTGTTGCCTTATGAAGCTTTATCTTGAGGTACATATTCTCTCTCTACTGTAATTGTAAATTGTTGTTTCTTGGTACATGTTTTTCCTGTAAATATCACTTGTATAGAAGAACACATTTACTAGTTGTTTTTTGAATCTTTTTTTTTTTTTTTTAGATAAAGTTGAATATAATGTTTTACTGATTTGTAGAATTTTTAAATATAGCTCTTGCCTATTATACATTACATATAGATTTAAATCAAATCTATTCGGAACCACGAAGATTCATTTAAAATAAAGCGAAACTATTTCACTGATGTATTCTTTTTTTATGTTTAAAAAAAAAGCAAAGGTAAACTCGGACTATTGCTTCAGTGATGCATGCAAAGGTTTCCGTTTGCTATACATGTATCACCGAGTCATCAAGGAAGGCAAATGCGCAGATGTTCAAAAGAAAATCGATTAGCTAGAAAACTCTATACAGTTGTTTGTTTTAAAACAATATAAATGTAATATTTTCATCATAGGTTATTAGTCATTTACCTTCAGGGAAAAAAAATGTTCAGACAGCTATTTATAAACAGAAATTATTACTTTCAGTTAAATCATTTTGGTCTATAGCAAAATGTAAAGAATGCTTGAATAGAATACAGATTGAGCGACACAATGCAGAATACAATCTATTTTATAGGTATGGACAGATCACACTAACAGGACAAAATAAAGAATAAGAAATCTTTTGCTTGCAGTGTATACATGTAGATGTTGCTTACATATCCCTATTGTCCCCCGCTTTCGCGAAAGAGAGGGAACATTAAGGAGGCTAGGGGTCAACAAATTATTTTTCTATTAACCACCAGATATAACTTAAATTTTGGAATATGGTATCTTAAGCTGTCAACTTTCATTTGGCAAAGAAAAATTTCATAAATTTTAGTTTTAAAATTTGATAATTGTATTATATCTTTACATGGAGCTCTTCTTTTGAAGGAGATCAAAATATTCTAAAAATGGCCACAACCACCCAGCCCCTCTCATTCGTCTGTCACAAAAACTTTCAAACTTTGACGTCTTTTGAATGAGAATAGATAGAGTTTTCATATTACACATGTGTATTGCCTGTGACAAGACCTTTCTGAATTATACAAGGATTTTTTATCCTGTGACCTTAAAGTTTGACCTACCTTTAACTTTTAAAAAAATTTAAACATTGCTTCAGTTGGCCATAACTTATAAATCAGAAGAGATAGGGCTTTCGTTTTAAATATATCTATTACCTGTGACAAGAAATTTCTAAATACACCATGATTTTTTACCTATGACCTCGAAGTTTTGACCTCTAGACCTTGAAGTTTGATCTACTTTTAAAAACTTCAACCTTGGTCATGATCATGACTTTTTCAATGAGAAGAGATAGGGCTTTCATTTTAAACCTGTATAGTGTCTATGACAAAAGTTTTCTACATACACTATGATCTTTGATCCCATGAACTTGACCTTGAAGTTTGACCTACTTTTCAAAAAATCTTAATTTTTTCCTTCCAACTTCTGACTTAGAAGAGATAGGGCTTTCATATTTGATGTGCATTAAATGTGATAAGATATTTCAAAGCATGCTATAATTTCTGACCCATGACCTTCATATTTGACCTAATTAAAAAAAATCAACTTTGGTTATAACTTCTACTAAATGACATAATATGCCATAAATAGTGACATCTCACTCATGAAGACACCGGAAGCAGGGAACCACAATTCTTTTAATTTGCTTGTTTAGTCAACATTCTAAGTTTAAAATCTGAGTTTAATATCTCCAGTTAATGACAGGTGATCGAAATAAGTTTTTTTTCCCACAACTCTTTGAATATATATCTGATACTTCTAGCATATTAATTCCAGAGAAGAAATAATACACAGCTGTTATCATAATTTATTGAAGGCAACATTGTTTTTAAATAATGTAAATATCACAGTAAATCAACCACACAGCAGTTAAAGTAAACAATAA